>NC_069499.1:525301805-525601805 GCF_027579735.1 Bombina bombina | reverse complement strand
CAGTGGTCCACCATGGCCTCTTACTCTGCTTCAGGACTTTCTGTCTTAACATCCATTTTTCCATCAGGATCTCAAATATCTAAGCCTGATGGCAGGGAGTTTGAACACCAAGCTGTTAGACAGAGAGGTTATTCTAATTCTGTGGCCGAGGATTTGGTTCATACTTGTGAGTTTGTGATTAGAAGGATTTATCATAAGGTTTGGAAAGCCTTTATTTACAGGTGTGTGGATCATGGTTTTTCTTAAAATTCTTTTAGAATTCCTAGGTTTTTGCAGTTTCTTCAGGATGGTTTGGATAAGGGTTTATCCGCTAGTTCCTTGAATGGTAAGTTTTCTGCTTTTTCAGTTTTGTTCCATAAGATTGCTAATCTTCTTGATATTCAGTGCTTTGTTCAGGCCTTAGTCAGGATTTAGCCAGTGATTAAATCATTTTCTCCTCCTTGGAAACACATTAAGGAGAAACCAATTTTACAGCACACAACCCCTTTAATTATTTACTAGGGGCATTTTTTTTTTAAATTGATTAAACAATTATCCTCTATCATCTTTGTTTTGATTAGGTAGTATTATTTATTTTGTTATAACTTTTGTTTCCCCTTTTTAATGTTCGCATACGAATAATGTGCGAACTGGAGCCTCCACAGTATAGAGCTACGAACTATAAATACTATCAATGGTTTATTGTATGTGATTTTGCACATTTTTTTTTATCTTGCTCTTGATAAAGGCAGTTATAACTGCTGAAACGTGTAGAGCTTTTGTAAATGTTAATTGTTTCTAAAGCTGAAGTCCAGTTTGTTCCCGACATTCCATGGTGCATTTGCTGTTGTTTGCTGGATGGTGAACAGTTGTTTTTCTTTTATCCATTAATCTTGTGAGTACTCTCCATTTGGTATGATCCATTCTACCTAAGGTGTTGCGCTATTGTTGGTTCTCTTCTTTCAAACTCTCTTGGTCCAAAACCTAGCACACAGTCCTAGGGGGCATAAAAATCAGATAGTCCCAAGGGATATAAGAATCAGCTAGATAGTCGCAGGGGACATACAAATCATATAGCTGATAATTAGTAGCAAAAAAACAATATAAAAAACCTTGATAACTTTATTTTCAAATATACGGTTTAATTCCATAAAGAATATTACAGGGTAATGCTGTTCTGAATCAGAATTTTTTTTTTTTTTTTTTTTCCTCTCCCCCCCCACCCTCTCTTCCTCCCTCACCCCAGGTTCCTGGCTCTCCCCCGCCCTCCCTTGCCGCACCAGGTTTGTGATCAACTATCAAAGTTAATGGTTAATTGTTAAATGTTAGCGTGTTAAATGTGGATAGTTATTAAGGGCTCGGAGCATTTGGAAAGGTGTTATGTGGAACGAAGCACATAACCAAATATGGACACTGGAGATATAGACTTTGGCCCTTTCCATAAGCTTCGTTAGTTTCTAGTTTTGAATAAATAAAAAATTCCAACAGTGTGGTACCAGAGAGTAATGATGCTAGAGCATTTTTATGAGGCGCTGGAAACAGGTGCTGATCTTACTATATTACGTACATTGTATACTGTTGTATTTATATATCTGTATAAACATGTATTGCCGCATTATGCAATATTTATCAGCTCTATGTTACTCTACGTTATGACACCCTGCGTGGTGTACTTTTGATTTCTTCTCACTGTACCACTTGTTGACCAAAAAAAAAAGAAAAAAAAAAAAAAAAAAAAAAAAAAAGAATATTACAGATAATCCATCTTCACATTTTATTTCCCTTTAGACACAGATCCTTTTAATGCTAGTTTTCAATGAAACCCCAGGCTGGCACCTTACTCTGTCTGACATTTTGGAGGATCATCTTGCAAGATCTGCATGTTGTTTTCCATGAGCATATTTTTGATCAATGTTATAAGTTACTTTCCTGCCTTTTGCTTCTTGTAGGTTTTTGACTTGAAGGGGTCCTTGAGAAACCGTAATGTGAAGACTGACACAGGAAAGGAGAGTTGTGATGTTGTGCTGTTGGATGAAAACCTTCTGAAGATGGTGCGAGACAACCCTCTGTACATCAGATCTCACTGTAAATCTGTCCTGAGAGCTTCTATACACAGTGACTCCCACTTCCTCTCCAGCCATCTAATCATTGATTACTCTCTCTTGGTTGGCCGAGATGACACCTCAGATGAGCTTGTAGTTGGAATCATTGGTAAGCTCTTTTAAAGCCTGATCAGGTCACATTTTTTATATGTTATGCCAGTCTGTAAACTACTTACATGCAGTTAACTTATGCATATTACTGTTATTAAAGTCATTGTTATAATGACTAATGACTGTTATTGGGTTGTATGAATATTAAATGGTCTAATAGTAAAATAATGTAAGCAATATATATATTTTTTTTATTATTTGCCATTTTGCTTTCTCTTTAGCTGGAACATGAAAATCGTTCAGTATAGTTTGCTTGCTCTACATTTGCCCAATTTGTGTTGTTGAAAAATATGCAAACTATTCGCTACAAAATGTTAAATTGGTAAAAGAAATTATATGTGTATTTCTTTTTTAAGACACGATGAGTCCACGGATCATCTTAATTACTAATGGGATATTCACCTCCTGGTCAGCAGGAGGCGGCAAAGAGCACCACAGCAGAGCTGTTAAATAGCTCCTCCCTCCCCTCCCACTCCAGTCATTCTCTTTGCCTACATTAGTGATAGGAAGTGGTAAAGTGAGGTGTTAGAAAAGATTCTTCAATCAAGAGTTTATTATTTTTAAAGTAGTACATGATTGTGCTGCTTTGTCCTAGGGTATAGCCGTAGTCCATATCAGTCTCTTCAGTAGAGCTTTGGTGGCTTTAGAGCAATGGGAACTTGTGGGACATAATTCTCACTGCGCCTCCCATAGATTTCATGCTGCCCTGATTGTGAAGATCTGAGGGAAAATAAAGAACTCAGTCCTTCTTATTCCACAGGCCTATGTGAGGGTGAGGACCTCTCAAACAGGGTGAGATGCCTTGCTGTCGGGCATTAATCAGGTAAGTGCTTACTTTATTTTTTTCTGGAGCTGACACAGTTTTCATATCAGAAAGAGTGGGCACTATATTTACTTGAAGGAGAAAAGGGTTGATAAGAGGAAAATCAGACTCTTTATTCTCATATGGGAGAGTTATTTCTCCTTAGTATAGGAGAAATATTAGACAGCGCAGCAGGCACTTGGGCTGGGGATGCTGTGTGAATAAAACTTTTTAGAGGGTTCCACCAAACTCCCGGCGGTTTTTACACAGTATAATACTGACCGGGAGGTTGTTTACAGAGATGCCCACGAGAGGTGGGGCTTAGTGTAGCGGGTTTGTTAGCACTGCGCACCATTTCTCTGACACATACGGAGGTGACTCGGCTACAGGCCGACTAGAAACGCTTGGTTTTATAAGAACAAACGCTTCTAGGAGCGGTTTTCTTGCATCCTTTTCCTGCTACTCTACGGATCATCTCCTGTTATAATGGGACGTTTCTCCGGTGTTGTGGGAAGGTAGGCACCTCAGCAAACAGCTGAGGTGTATAAGTGTACTGTTTTTTTGGCCAAATTATTGTTTCTTTCATGTAATTAGCAAGAGTCCATGAGCTAGTGACGTATGGGATATACATTCCTACCAGGAGGGGCAAAGTTTCCCAAACCTTAAAATGCCTATAAATACACCCCTCACCACACCCACAATTCAGTTTTTACAAACTTTGCCTCCCGTGGAGGTGGTGAAGTAAGTTTGTGCTTAAGATTCTTCGTTGATATGCGCTTCGCAACAGGTTGAAGCCCAGTTTTCCTCTCGAAGTGCAGCGAATGTCAGAGAGACGTGAAGAGAGTATTGCCTATTTGAATACAATGGTCTACCTCTAGGGGATCTATTTCATAGGTTCTCTGTTATTGGTCGTAGAGATTTCTTCTCCTACCTCCCTTTTCAGATCGACGATATACTCTTATATTCCATTACCTCTACTGATTCTTGTTTTCGCTATATGTAGAGGAGTGTCCTGGGGTAAGTAAATCTTATTTCTTTGTGACACTCTGCGCTATGGTTGGGCACTTTATATGTAAAGTTCTAAATATATGTCTATAAACTTATATTTGCCTTGATTCAGGATAATCAGTATTCCTTTTTTTTTTTTTTTAATATACTTTTTATTTAGGTTCAGTTCAAGGCTTACAAGTATTAAACATCAAGACATATCAGGCAATATAGAAATAAATGGTTACATGTCTTCCATCTGAAGCATATCAGGATAGATATATATAACATTAATTTTTCTCTCTACATTCTTTGCAGAAAAAAAATACCTTTTTTTTTTTTCTCATAGAATAGATAACAATATTTTTTCATAGAATAGATAACAATATATAAAGGTTTTACAATATAAACAATATACAAAGCTTGTCTATGCAATATAAACATTTTGGACAATGGTAATTATTAATTAGCATAGAACACACTATTCAACAAACAATATTCCTTTATACTGTGATATGGAAGCCTCCTTAAAAAATACTAAGCCACTTGTGGACTTGAAAATATAGTGAACCAAAGTATGGAGGACTATATAACATAGGGCTGAATGTGGACTCTCAGCCAGAATATATATAATACTGTGCCACTGTGATACAAATAAGAAAGGAGAAACTATTAGACAATACAAATAACTTTCTCAACAAAGTAATGTGAATCAATTATTTAGTCTAAGCCTGTCAATCAAAGACTTAAATTAGGGAGAACATTAAATATAAACATGTGAGAATAAACTTATTGTGAAAGAGATAAGACTCTCTGCAGAAGAAACTATGGAAATCTATGTTGTGACCCAGAACAGGAGCACCAGGGCTGCAATAATCAGTACCCGCCTGCTAAGAATATTTTCCAATACATCTCACTAACTCCACTCTGGCAACCAGGAGACAAAAACTAACATCAGTCACCCCTTGTGTGTTTGCTACATAGCCTTGAACCTTGTCTTAAATAGGGACTATCTAATAAACACATTTACCTGAGATGTAATTGAAATTCTGTTTAATATTTAAACGCCCATTCGCTATTATATTTACCCTTTCTAGCCAGTCTATAGTTGAATGTAGGATACCTCACTGTCTCGGCCGCCCACAGCGAGGCCCCAGGGTGTCACAACATTAGGGAAAGAGCTAAGAGTTAAGATGCAGTAGACCAGAAAACACGGGCAAAGGACATAATCCCCCCAAACCTCAGTTATTGCAGAATGAGCATAACAAAAAAAAAAAATATATATAAACAAGTAAGACCTGAATGGGAGGGCATTGTATATTTTAGATAAAGAGTATACTTGAGTGATATCATAAACTGCGGCGAGTACTCTAGTTAGAAATAGAAAGTTTGACAAGTTATGTCTAAGGATGGGTCATCTAAATAAAACTTATGTGAACATAGTATAGAGAGACACACTTAACCATCGTAGATTGAAAGAATAAAAGGCATACCAAACTAGACAAAAAACAAAAATAATCCAATAGAGTTCATACAGGATATTTTATGGGATCTAGCCAATTCCAGAACGATTTGGGTTCTGCCAGAGACATATCAATTGCAATTGATTCAAGGGGTATCTAATGTCAATATTGTTCCCGGATATTTGATAACACAAGTAGCTCAGGAGACTCATAAGATTGAAAAACAGTTGTTTGTTGTATAAGTCTCCACCATTGTCCAGACGAGCTAATGCAAGTAGGGTGTGCGGTGCTCGTAGCAGATTTCTATTGCGCAGCATATAGTCCATTGGCCTCTGAAAAAGGCCCATCCTCCCTCTTTGAAGTTTGCGCCGGGACGATATCAACATTTTGCTTATCACTCTTCTGTCCCCTTTTATATTCTCTGGTACTTTGCGATTTTTCACCTTGGGGACATGTGGCCGGTCAAAGCTCTTCTTCCATCCCAATGCCCCTATAGCAGTGCCCCTTGTAATTGCTTTAGGACTCCGCTTGGCACAGTGTAGCAAGCGCGCTTTCTCAAAGGCTGTCAGAGCTGGAGCTGTCTGAGGAAACGGAATGTTGTGTTCTGGCGTAGACACCAGCTCTAAGTTTGCACTCTTCCTCTCGACATGTGTGCCAGCACAGGAGACAAGTCGATTGCCTGTCAGTACAAGCCGGGCCATGACTGTGCTCAGCTGCTTCTCCAGGCTGCCGAAGTGCTCCGCTATCAGCGAATGAAGCTTGGCCTCCCATGCGTCTACCGACTTCATGATAGAAACGCTGCTTCCAGGGTTCAATTGGACAGGCATTGTTCAGGTCAAACAGAGTTGAGATTAGAGATACTTTAAACAAAGGTGGCACAGCATTAGCAGCTTCCTCAGAGCTGCTCTACCCGGATAACCGGGGGGGGGGGGGAGTTAGAATTCGGTGAATTCAGGCCGCCACCTCGAAATCCAACGGTCCAGTCTAGGGCTCTAACTTAAGCGTAGAAGGTTAATAGCTATATCTTTTGATTCTATGTCCGTTCAAAAACACATATCCGACCTTCAAAAGAGACAATTCTTAAATTAGCAATGGATAATTGGCGGATTGTCCATCTGAATGTAGAGCTGCTAGTTTATCCGACCAGTCATGGCCGCCGCCCGGACACGCCCCAGTATTCCTTTTTTAAATACAGACTGTCAGTTTCATTATTGGGATAATGCATTTAATTATTTTTTCTTACCTTGAAAATTTTCATTTGACCATTTTTTCCTGCATGCTGTTAGGCTTGCGGGGGCAGAAAATGTTTCTTTTTATTACGTCATTTTTGGCGCAAACTTTTTTTGGCGCTAAAAATTTTGTCATTTCCGGTGACTTAATTTACGCCGGAAGTTGTATTCTGTTACGCATGCGTATTCAGACATTTTTTTGCGCCAAAAAAATGTGGGCGTCTTTTTTACTCACATTATTTAAACATTTCTTTTTCTTTGCTTCTGGTTCTAGAAGCTTATTTTTTTGCATTCTTTCCCATTCCTGAAACTGTAATTTAAGGAATTTGATAATTTTGCTTTATATGTTGTTTTTTCTATTACATATTGCAAGATGTCTCATCCTGACCCTGGATCAAAATCCACTAATGGACAGACGCTGACTGATGCTGTTTCTACCAAAGTTAAGTGCATATGTTGTAAACTTGTGGTAACTGTTCCTCCAGCTGTAGTTTGTGAAAGCTGCCATGATAAACTTTCCAATGCAGATTCTGTTTCCATTAGTAATAATCCTTTACCTATTGTTCCTTCAACATCTATTGTTCAGGATGTTCCTGTTAATGTAAAAGAATTTGTTTCTAATTTCATTAGGAAGGCTCTGTCTGTTATTCCTCCTTCCAGTAAACGTAAAAGGTCTTTCAAAACTTCTCAAATTTCAGATGAATTTTTAGGTGACCGCCATCATTCTGACTTATCTGTTTCTGATGAGGTTTTTTCTGGTTCAGAAGATTCTACCACAGATATTGATACTGATAAATCTTCATATTTATTCAAGATGGAGTTTATTCGTTCATTGCTTAAAGAAGTTTTGATTGCTTTAGATATGGAGGAGTCAAGTCCTCTTGATACTAAAACTGCTAAACGTTTAAATTCGGTTTATAAACCTCATGTGTTAATTCCGGAAGTTTTTCCAGTTCCTGACGCTATCTCAGATGTGATTGCTAGAGAATGGGATAGTCTGGGTACTTCATTTACTCCTTCTCCAAGGTTTAAGAAATTGTACCCTGTGCCATCTGATAGACTGGAATTTTGGGATAAAATCCCTAAAGTCGATGGGGCTATCTCTACTCTATCCAAACGTACTGCTATTCCTACGGCAGATAGCACTTCGTTTAAAGATCCTTTAGATAGGAAAATTGAATCTTTTTTGAGAAAAGCTTATTTATGTTCAGGTAATCTACTCAGACCTGCTATCTCTTTGGCTGATGTTGCTGCAGCTTCAACTTTTTGGTTGGAGACTTTAGCGCAACAAGTGACAGATCATAATACCTATAGCATTGTTAAACTTCTTCAACACGCTAATAACTTTGTCTGTGATGCCATTTTTTATATCATTAGAGTTGATGCCCGTTATATGTCTTTAGCTATTTTAGCTAGACGAGCTTTATGGCTTAAATCCTGGAATGTAGATATGACTTCTAAATCAACTTTGCTTTCTCTCTCTTTCCAAGGTAATAAGTTGCTTGGTTCTCAGTTGGAATCTATAATTTCAACTGTTACTGGAGGGAAGGGTGTTTTTTTGCCTCAGGGGGAAAAATCTAAAGGTAATTACAGGGCTGCTAATCGTTTTCGTTCCTTTCGTCAGAAGGAGCAGAAGCCCGATCCTTCCCCTAAAGGAACAGTTTCCGGTTGGAAACCTAATCCAGTCTGGAGTAAATCCAAGCCTTCCAGAAAGTCAAAACCAGCCCCTAAATCCGCATGAAGGTGCGGCCCTCATTCCAGCGCAGCTGGTAGGGGGCAGGTTACGATTTTTCAAAGATGTTTGGATCAATTCGGTTCACAATCTCTGGATTCAGAACCTTGTTTCGCAAGGGTACAGAATAGGTTTCAAAGTAAGACCGCCTGTGAGAAGATTCTTTCTCTCACGTATTCCAGTCAATCCTGTGAAGGCTCAGGCGTTTCTGAAATGTGTTTCAGACCTAGAGTTAGCTGGGGTAATTATACCAGTTCCAGTTCTGGAACAGGGTCTGGGGTTTTATTCAAATCTATTCATCGTACCAAAGAAAGAGAATTCTTTCAGACCGGTTCTGGATCTAAAAATATTGAATCGTTATGTAAGGATACCAACATTCAAAATGGTAACTATAAGGTCTATTCTGCCTTTTGTTCAGCAAGGGCATTATATGTCTACAATAGATTTACAGGATGCATACCTGCATATTCCGATTCATCCAGATCACTATCAGTTTCTGAGATTCTCTTTTCTAGACAAGCATTACCAGTTTATTGCTCTTCCATTTGGTCTAGCAACAGCGCCAAGGATCTTTTCGAAGGTTCTCTGTGCCTTTCTCTCTGTAATCAGAGAACAGGGTATTGCAGTATTTCCTTATTTGGACGATATCTTGGTACTTGCTCAGTCTTCACATTCTGCAGAATCTCATACGAATCAACTTGTATTGTTTCTTCAAGAACATGGTTGGAGGATCAATTTGCCAAATAGTTCCTTGATTCCTCAGACAAGGGTAACCTTTTTAGGTTTCCAAATAGATTCAGTGCCCATGACTTTGTCTCTGACAGAAAAGAGACGTCTGAAATTGGTTTCAGCCTGTCGAAACCTTCAGTCTCAATTGTTCCCTTCGGTAGCATTATGCATGGAGATTTTAGGTCTCATGACTGCTGCATCGGACGCGTTCCCTTTTGCTCGTTTTCACACGAGACCACTCCAGCTTTGTATGCTGAAATAGTGGTGCAGGGATTATACAAGGATATCACAAATAATATCCTTAAATCCCAATGTTCGATCATCTCTAACTTGGTGGATGGATCACCATCGTTTAGTTCAAGGGGCCTCTTTCGTTCGTCCAACCTGGACTGTGATCTCAACAGATGCTAGTCTATCAGGTTGGGGAGCTGTTTGGGGATCTCTGACAGCGCAAGGGGTTTGGAAATCTCAGGAGGCGAGATTACCAATCAACATTTTGGAACTCCGTGCGATTTTCAGAGCTCTTCAGTTTTGGCCTCTTCTGAAGAGAGAATTGTTTATTTGTTTTCAAACAGACAATGTCACGACCGTGGCATATGTCAATCATCAAGGGGGGGACTCACAGTCCTCAAGCTATGAAAGAAGTATCTGTGATACTTGTATGGGCGGAATCCAGCTCCTGTCTAATTTCTGCGGTTCACATCCCAGGTGTAGACAATTGGGAAGCGGATTATCTCAGTCGCCAGACGTTACATCCGGGCGAATGATCTCTTCATCCAGAGGTTTTTCTTCAGATTGTTCAAATCTGGGGACTTCCAGAAATAGATCTGATGGCCTCTCATCTGAACAAGAAACTTCCCAGGTATCTGTCCAGATCCCGGGATCCTCAGGCGCAAGCAGTGGATGCGTCGTCAATTCCCTGGAATTATCATCCTGCTTATATCTTTCCACCTCTAGTTCTTCTTCCGAAAGTAATCTCCAAAATCCTAATGGAGCGTTCGTTTGTACTGCTGGTGGCTCCAGCATGGCCACACAGGTTTTGGTATGCGGATCTCGTTTGGATGGCCAGTTGCCAACCTTGGACACTTCCGTTAAGGTCAGACCTTCTATCTCAAGGCCCTTTTTTCCATCAGGATCTCAAATCATTAAATTTGAAGGTGTCAGGTTAGGAAATGTCCAGAAGAAGACCCAAATGCTAGGGCGAACTTAAACAACACCCTTGCACTCTGAGTTTAATCCAGGACGTGACCCCACGACAACCTCCAAAAAACAAAGTACTCACGATATGGAGCAGGGTTAGCCTGTGCCAAAGTAATTCATGATATCAGCCAGATAGACTTCTGAATAAGGAACTGGTTTCAGGAAATGTCTTCCACAGTATCAGGAGAGCAGGGATAGTCCACTTATACTCAGACAGAAGAAGGGTAAAACAGGAAACGGTTAATAACGCAGGAGTAGGTCATTTGTTATCAGGCAGTCTGAAGGTTAACACTGTGTAGACAGTCTTTGCAGAGTATGCAACAGGTAATCAGGCAGTTTGAGGGTTAACACTGAGTAGACAGTCTTTGCAGAGTATGCAACAGGTAATCAGGCAGTTTGAGAGTTAACACTGAGTAGACAGTCTTTGCAGAGTATGCAACAGGTAATCAGGCAGTTTGAGAGTTAACACTGTGTAGACAGTCTTTGCAGAGTATGCAACAGGTAATAAGGCAGTTTGAGGGTAAACACTGTGTAGTCAGAACTTGCAGAATTAACAACATGTAATCAGGTAGTTTGAAGGTTAACACTGTGTTGTCAGAACTTGCAGAGATAGCAACAGGTAAGCTGGTAGTTTGAAGGTTAACACAGATTAATCAGTACTTGTTGAGATTGGCAACAGGATATCAAGCAGTTTGAAGGTTTACACTGAATAATTGTATTTGCAGAGTTTGGAAACAGGTAAACATGCAGATTGAAGGTTTCACAGAAATAACAGTATTTGAATAGTTTGGCAGTACACAGAGTAGTCTGAATATGCAGGTTTTGCAGCAGGTAAACAGGAAGTTTGAAAGTTTCACAAAACAAACAGTACTTGCATTGTTTGGAGACAGGTAATCAGGAGGTTGAAGGTTAATCCAGCATAGTAAATCCTTGAAGAGATTGGCAACAGAAAAGCAGCAGTTAGAGAGATTCCTCAGCGAAATCCTATCAGAAGCCACAAAGTTAACAAACAAACTGGCACTGGAGAAACAGGAAGCCAAGAATAAAAAGCCTGGTTTTGACATCATCAGGAAGGGGTGGCTCAGACACCTGTCAATCAAGCACACAGAGAGGACTGCAGAGCTTCCCAGCAGCTGAGCGTGACAGTGCCCCCTCCTCAAGGACCCCTCCGGGGGACCCGACCGGGCCTGGCAGGGTATTTCTTGTGAAAAGACTTGACAAGAGCTGGAGCATGAACATGAGAGGCCGGTTCCCAAGATCGTTCAGAGATAGGATAACCCTTCCAATGGACCAGGTAGTACAGCCGATTGCCCCGTAGCTTGGAATCGAAAATCTGGCTGACTTCAAACTCAGAAGTTCCCTCTACGGAAAGTGGAGGAGGTGGTTTACTTTTGATAGAGTACCGATTGTAGATGACTGGCTTGAGTAGGGAGACATGAAACACTGGATGGATCTTGAGAGTCTTGGGTAAGGCCAGGCGGTATGCAGAAGAACAAACTCTGGAAACAATTTGAAAAGGTCCAATGTACTTAGGACCCAACTTGGTACAAGGTTGTTTTAGACGTATGAATCTGGTGGATAAAAATACTCTGTCTCCAGTACGAAGTAAAGGAGCCTTGTACCTTCTGCAATCAGCATATTTCTTATGTCTTAAGGAAGAAGAGAGTTGATTTTGACGAATGAGTTGCCAGTGATTACTGAGATTTTTCACTATACGATCTGCTCCAGGGACTTCAGTAGAACTGGTAATCATAGGAAAGGTTCTAGGTTCAAATCCATAAGCTGCCTTAAAGGGAGAGGTCTGTAATGAGGCGTTATAACATGAGTTGTGAGCTAATTCCGCCAAAGGCAATAACTGAGACCAGTTGGAGTGGTGATGGTCTACATAATGTCTTAGAAAAGATTCCAAGGCTTGATTTACACGCTCAGTCTGTCCGTTGGATTGAGGATGGTGTGCAGTAGAAAGTGATATGTTGATTCCGAAGTGTTTACAAAAAGACCTCCAAAATTTGGAAACAAATTGGACTCCACGATCTGAGACTATGTCAGTGGGAAAACCATGTAAACGAGATATATGTAGAACAAAGAGTTCAGAAAGTCTTTGAGCTGAAGGCAAGCCTGGAAGAGGTATGAAGTGAGCAGACGTGGAGAACCGATCCACCACTACCCAAATGGTCGTATTTCCAGCGGAAACAGGAAGATCTGTAACAAAGTCCATGGATAAGTGAGACCAAGGGTAATGAGGAATAGGAAGAGGGTGTAATAGACCAAACGGTCGATGAGAAGATTGTTTGTTCGAAGCACAAGAATTTCAAGCAGCAATATAATCCTTAACATCCCTCCTCATAGTGGACCACCAAACATGCTGCTTCAGTTTCCACAATGTATTGGTTATTCCCGGATGACCTGCTGAAATGTTGTCATGAGCCCAACGTAGAAGCTTAAGACGTAATCCTTTGGGTACATACAGTATACCAGAAGGTAGTTTGCAAGAAGATGGTACCCGGACTTGAGCAGCATGTAAAGCCTGTACTGGAAAAGAGGATACTTGAGCCAAAACTTTGACTGGACGTAGTATAGGTTCAGAATCCAATGGAGAAGGTTCAGAAGATTGGAACTGCCTAGATAAAGCATCTGCCTTGGAATTTTTTGAACCAGGAACATAGGAAAGTACAAAATTAAACCTGGAGAAGAACAAGGCCCACCGAGCCTGACGAGGATTGAGACGTGTAGCTGTTTGGAGGTATAAAAGATTCTTGTGATCTGTCAGAATGAAAAAAGGTTGACTGGTATTCTCTAACCAATGCCTCCATTCATCCAAAGCTAATTTTATAGCCAAAAGCTCCTTATTGCCCACATCATACTTTAACTCGGCAGGATTGAATTTTTTCGAAAAGAACGCCACAGGATGTATCTTGCTGGTAGTCGGATCACGTTGGGAGAGAACAGCTCCAGCTGCTATAGAGGAAGCGTCAACCTCCAAAATAAACTGGAAATCAGGAATTGGATGACTGAGAAGAGGTGAAGAAGAAAATGCTGATTTTAGCGTTTCAAAAGCCTGTACTGCCGAAGAGGACCAGTTCTTACAATTTTGCCCTTTCTTAGTAAGAGAAGTGAGTGGAGACGTGATGTCAGCAAAGTTCTTTATAAACTTTCTATAGTAATTGGCAAAGCCAAGAAACCTCTGCAGGGATTTGAGAGTAGTTGGTCTGGGCCAGTCCTTGATAGCCGACAGTTTAGCAGGATCCATCTCAAAACCTGATTCAGAAATGATATACCCCAAAAAGGGGATGGAACTCTGATGAAAAGAGCATTTCTCCAATTTGCGAACAGGGAATTGTCTCGTAACCTCTGAAGAACCAGTCTTACATGATGTACATGTTCCTGTAATGTTTTCGAATAGATTAGAATGTCATCGAGGTAAATGATAACAAATTGATTTAGATAATCTCTGAAGATTTCGTTGACAAAGTGCTGAAATACTGCTGGTGCATTGCACAATCCAAATGGCATTACTAGATACTCATAGTGACCAAATCTAGTGTTAAATGCCGTCTTCCATTCGTCTCCTTTACGGATTCTGACCAGATTGTAGGCCCCACAGAGATCTAACTTTGAAAAAATAGAAGCACCTTGAAGACGATCGAATAACTCAGAAATGAGCGGCAGAGGATAGCTGTTTTTGACAGTAATCTGATTCAAGGCTCGATAATCAATACAGGGACGAAGACCTCCATCTTTTTTCCCAATGAAGAAAAAACCTGCACCCACAGGTGAAGAGGAAGGACGAATTAATCCTCTGGCTAAGTTGTCCTTTATGTATTCCTCAAGAGAGACATTTTCTTGACGAGAGAGGGTATAGGTCCTTCCCTTAGGTAGAGGAGCCCCTGAATACAATTCGATAGGACAGTCAAATATCCGGTGTGGAGGCAACGTCTCAGCTTCTTTTTTAGAAAACACATCACAAAAGGCATGATAGTAATTGGGCAATGATTCAGGAACTTCCACCATAGCTACGACAGGACAGGATGGTTTAGAGGGATTTTGCAGGCAATGTTTGAAACAGGTAGTTCCCCAGGAAATAAGTTCTCCTTTAGACCATGAGAAAACTGGATCATGAAGCTGCAACCAAGGTAACCCCAGAATCAATGGTATGTGGGGAGAAGAAATTACATCAAAACGAATAATTTCAGAATGAAGTATGCCCACAGTCAAAAGAAGAGGAATGGTAGAATGTTGTATGATACCAGTACCTAGAGGCTGTCCACTGACAGTAGTTACCTTAATTAACTGTTTCTTGGCTTGAAGAGGAATCCTGAGAGAGTCAGCAAAGTTTGAATCAATGAATACTCCAGCAGCTCCAGAATCGATGAGAGCTTGAGCTCGAAACTTGGTGTTTCCAAAAGAGATAGTTACAGGAACAAATAGTTTAGAATTGAGGGAAGACATGGGATTCTGACTTAACTCTGTCCCTCTATCAAAAGTTAAGCCTTGGCTTTTACTGGCCGGATAGGACAGTCCTTCAGTCCTTTGGTACCACAATACAGACATAACCCAAGAGTATGCCTTCTATGGCGTTCAGCTTCTGACAATTTAATAGCTCCTACTTCCATGGGTTCCACAGACTCAGGAGATTGGGAATTATTATTAGAAAGACTTGAGGTTCGAATAGGAGGACGAAAAGAAGATTTAACAAAGGATCTCCGATTCCTATCTCTCTCCTGAAGACGTTCAGAATGCCAGGCGTCAAGAGTAATACATAAATTGATAAGACCCTCCAATGAATCGGGGAGTTCCCGAAATACAAGTTCATCCTTAAGGCGTTCGCAAAGTCCCTTTGCGAAAGGCTGCCCGTAAGGCTCCATGGTTCCAATCAGTTTCTGCGGCTAAAAGCCTGAATTCAATAGCATATTGAGCAACCGAAAGGGATCCCTGTCTCAGATCCAACAATCCTGCCTCAGCAGCTGCAGACCTCCCAGGCTTGTCAAAAACAGAAGAAAAAATGGACACAAATAATTCCACATCCTGTAGTAACGGATCATTCTTCTCTAAAAGAGGGGACACCCAGGCTAGAGCCTTACCCTTCAAGAGAGAAATAATAAAGGTGATTTTGGAAGTAGAATTGGAAAAAACTTGAGGATTGTTTCTGAAGTGTAAACGACACTGATTAAGGAATCCACGGCATTCTTCAGGATTACCTTCATATTTATCTGGAAGTGGGATTCGTGGTATATTCTGTCCAACAGTTTGAGGTGGATTAAAGACAGCATTGGTGCTAGTAGCAGTGGCAGCAGGAGTCACCGTCGCTTGAGAAGGAGCGGAGAGGTTATGTAGCAGAGCAGTAATCTGGTCAAGCTTGGAATCCAAAGATTGCAAATGAGCAGAATGATTTCCTAGAAGTTGCCCTTGTAGAGCCACAGCCCTGGATAACTCGTCAGGGTCCATATTATGGCCAGTTTGTACTGTCAGGTTAGGAAATGTCCAAAAGAAGACCCAAATGCTAGGGCGAACTTAAACAACACCCTTGCACTCTGAGTTTAATCCAGGACGTGACCCCACGACAACCTCCAAAAAACAAAGTACTCACGATATGGAGCAGGGTTAGCCTGTGCCAAAGTAATTCATGATATCAGCCAGATAGACTTCTGAATAAGGAACTGGTTTCAGGAAATGTCTTCCACAGTATCAGGAGAGCAGGGATAGTCCACTTATACTCAGACAGAAGAAGGGTAAAACAGGAAACAGTTAATAATGCAGGAGTAGGTCATTTGATATCAGGCAGTCTGAAGGTTAACACTGTGTAGACAGTCTTTGCAGAGTATGCAACAGGTAATCGGGCAGTTTGAGGGTTAACACTGAGTAGACAGTCTTTGCAGAGTATGCAACAGGTAATCAGGCAGTTTGAGAGTTAACACTGTGTAGACAGTCTTTGCAGAGTATCAAACAGGTAATAAGGCAGTTTGAGGGTAAACACTGTGTAGTCAGAACTTGCAGAATTAACAACATGTAATCAGGTAGTTTGAAGGTTAACACTGTGTTGTCAGAACTTGCAGAGATAGCAACAGGTAAGCTGGTAGTTTGAAGGTTAACACAGATTAATCAGTACTTGTTGAGATTGGCAACAGGATATCAAGCAGTTTGAAGGTTTACACTGAATAATTGTATTTGCAGAGTTTGGAAACAGGTAAACATGCAGATTGAAGGTTTCACAGAAATAACAGTATTTGAATAGTTTGGCAGTACACAGAGTAGTCTGAATATGCAGGTTTTGCAGCAGGTAAACAGGAAGTTTGAAAGTTTCACAAAACAAACAGTACTTGCATTGTTTGGAGACAGGTAATCAGGAGGTTGAAGGTTAATCCAGCATAGTAAATCCTTGAAGAGATTGGCAACAGAAAAGCAGCAGTTAGAGAGATTCCTCAGTGAAATCCTATCAGAAGCCACAAAGTTAACAAACAAACTGGCACTGGAGAAACAGGAAGCCAAGAATAAAAAGCCTGGTTGTGACATCATCAGGAAGGGGTGGCTCAGACACCTGTCAATCAAGCACACAGAGAGGACTGCAGAGCTACCCAGCAGCTGAGCGTGACAGTAGGTATGGAGATTGAACGCTTAATTCTTAGTCATAGAGGTTTCTCTGACTCAGTGATTAATACTATGTTACAGGCTCAAAAATCTGTCTCTAGGAAGATTTATTATCGAGTTTGGAAGGCTTACATCTCTTGGTGTTCTTCTCATAAATTCTCCTGGCATTCTTTCAGGATTCCTAGAATTTTACAATTTCTTCAGGATGGTTTGGATAAAGGTTTGTCTGCAAGTTCTTTGAAAGGACAAATATCTGCTCTTTCTGTTCTTTTTCACAAAAAGATTGCTAATCTTCCTGATATTCATTGTTGTGTACAGGCTTTGGTCCGTATCAAACCTGTTATTAAGCCAATCTCTCCTCCTTGGAGTCATAATTTGGTTTTGACAGCCTTACAGGCTTCTCCGTTTGAGCCTATGCATTCTCTGGACATTAAATTACTTTCTTGGAAAGTACTGTTCCTTTTGGCCATCTCTTCTGCTAGAAGAGTTTCTGAGCTATCTGCTCTTTCTTGTGAATCTCCTTTTCTGATTTTTCATCAGGATAAGGCGGTGTTGCGGACTTCATTTCAATTTTTACCTAAGGTTGTGAATTCTAACAACATTAGTAGAGAAATTGTTGTTCCTTCATTATGTCCTAATCCTAAGAATTCTAAGGAAAGATCGTTACATTCTTTGGATGTAGTTAGAGCTTTGAAATATTATGTTGAAGCTACTAAAGATTTTAGAAAGACTTCTAGTCTATTTGTTGTTTTTTCTGGTCCTAGGAAAGGTCAGAAGGCTTCTGCCATTTCTTTGGCGTCTTGGTTAAAGTCTTTGATTCATCATGCTTATGTGGAGTCACGTAAGTCAGTTTCTACTTCCTGGGCTTTTAGGAATGAAGCTTCTGTTGATCAGATTTGCAAAGCAGCGACTTGGTCTTCTTTGCATACTTTTACTAAATTCTACCATTTTTATGTGTTTTCTTCTTCTGAAGCAGTTTTTGGTAGAAAAGTACTTCAGGCAGCTGTTTCTGTTTGATTTGTCTGCTTATATTTTCAGTTTTTTTTTTTCATTTTAAAGATTAAAACTTTTGATTTGGGTTGTGGATTATTTTTCAGCGGAATTGTCTGTCTTTATTTTATCCCTCCCTCTCTAGTGACTCTTGCGTGGAAGTTCCACATCTTGGGTATCTGCTATCCCATACGTCACTAGCTCATGGACTCTTGCTAATTACATGAAAGAAAACATAATTTATGTAAGAACTTACCTGATAAATTCATTTCTTTCATATTAGCAAGAGTCCATGAGACCCACCCTTTTTTGTGGTGGTTATGATTTTTTGGTATAAAGCACAATTATTCCAATTCCTTATTTTTGATGCTTTCGCTCCTTTTTTATCACCCCACTTCTTGGCTATTCGTTAAACTGAATTGTGGGTGTGGTGAGGGGTGTATTTATAGGCATTTTAAGGTTTGGGAAACTTTGCCCCTCCTGGTAGGAATGTATATCCCATACGTCACTAGCTCATGGACTCTTGCTAATATGAAAGAAATGAATTTATCAGGTAAGTTCTTACATAAATTATGTTTTTTTATGCATCCTGCAGTTTAAATGGAAAAAGTTAGTTTAATTCTTAAAGGGACAGTAAAAATTTTTTGCAAAGTTTAATTTTATTACAATATTTACTTTTTAGTTGCTACTCCTGGTCATTAAGATTAATAATGAGCCATGAGGCATTGTAAATGTCACCTGCACTTTGGTTTGATGCCAATGTGGAACCACCAATCCGTTTTTTGTCCCTCTTGTATGAAAGTACTATAAGTTACAGGGATAACATTTTTCCTGAGCCATCACTCTCTAAGGAGGATGAGGGTCAGGAATCTAATCATAATGTTCATTTTATGCCACAGTTTTCTCCTCAAGCGACCCAAATTTTGCCGCCCTCACATGCAGTGTCCTGCGTTTCCTCAGTAGCTCTAGTTGGGGTTACTTTAAAAGACATCGCTTCTCTCATGTCTGCTACAATTTCAGATGCATTGTCTGCCTTTCCAGTATTGCAGGGAAAGCGTAAGAGGAAAATCAGACATTCAGTAGGTGAGGTTTCTGACGCAATTGTTGCTATGTCAGATACCCCCTCCCAGAATTCTGAGGAGGGGGATTCTGTAGTAGCATCTGAAGGAGAAATTTCAGATTCGGACAGTGTAATTCCTCTTCCTGATACTGAAGTTGTATTTTTCAGGTTTAAGCTAGAACATCTCCGTTTACTACTTAGGGAGTTTTTTTGCTACCTTGGGTGACAGTGGCTCCAGATGTTTCCCATAGCCGACTCTGTTAAGGAGGCTTGGCAAACAGTCCCCAAAGTGGAAGGAGCCATTTCCACCTTAGCCAACAGAACTACTATTCCCAAAGAGGATAGTTGGGCTTTCAAGGACAAGAAACTAGAAGGATTTCTCAAAACAATGTATATACATCAGGGCTTAAAATGGCAGCCAGCTGTGTGTATTGCTACCGTCACTAACGCGGCTGCATATTGATTCAATAAATTATTTGACGCTATCAGAGTAGAGACGTCTCTGGATGAAATCCAGGATAGGATAAAAGCTCTTAAATTGGCTAATTCCTTTTATTTGGAGGCTTCCCTTCAAGTTATTAAACTGGGAGCAAAGATTTCAGGTTTCACTATTTTAGCTCACAGAGCCTTATGGTTAAAACCTTGGTCTGCGGATGTGTCCTCTAAGTCTAAGCTTTTAGCAATTCCTTACAAGGGAAAGACCTTGTTTGGACCTGACTTGACTGAAATTATCTCTGATATCAAGGGAGGTAAAGGTCATCTTCCTCAGGAAAAGAGAAACAATCAAAAAGGACAACAAAGTAATTTTCGTTCCTTTCAAAACTTCAAGGGAAATTCTTCCTCCTCTGCCTTTAAACAGGACCAACCTAGACCCTTATGGAGACCCAATCAGTCTTGGAATAATAAACAATCCAAGAAGCCTGCTACTGAGTCAAAGACAGCATGAAGGGTCTGCCCCCGATCCGGGACCGGATCTTGTAGGGTGCAGATTTTCCTTCTTCGTTCAGGCTTGGGTTTGAGATGTTCAGGATCCCTGGGCAGTAGAAACAGTGACCCAGGGATATAATCTAAAGTTTAAAAGTTTTCCTTCCAGAGGCAGGTTCCTGCTTTCAAGATTATCTGCAGACCAGACAAAAAGAGAGGCGTTCTTACATTAAAAATGTGTAGGAGACCTCTCCGATCTGGGAGTGATTGTTCCTGTTCTGATACAGGAACAGGGTCTGGGATTTGATTCCAATCTGTTCATGGTTCCCAAAAAGGAGGGAACCTTTGGACCAATCAACCGTCCTTCAAGATGAAAACTATTCGTTCCATTCTCCCTTTTGATCCAAGAGGGTCAATTTATGACAACAGTGGATTTAAAGGACGCGTACCTGCATGTTCCCATTCTCAGGGATCATCACAAGTTTCTAAGGTTTGTCTTTCTGGACAAGCACTTCCAGTTCGTGGCTCTTCCTTTCGGTCTTGCCACAGCTCCCAGAACTTTTACAAAGGTTATGGATTTGTTTTTGGCGGTGCTTCAGTTAAGAGGCATTGCTGTGGCTCCCTATCTGGACGACATCCTAGTCCAGGCGCCATCCTTACAACAAGCAAGATCACACACGGAAAGGGTGTTATCCTTCCTGCGATCTCTCGGATGGAAGGTAAATTTGGAAAAGAATTCCTTAGTCCCAAATACAAGGGTATCTTTCTTGGGAACCAGAATAGATTCCCTATTGATGAAGATTTTTCTGACAGATATCAGGAAATCAAAGATTGTCGATACTTGTCTAGCCCTTCAGTCCTCTCCTCGGTCATCAGTGGCTCAGTGCATGGAGGTAATAGGGCTGATGGTGGCGGCAATGGACATCATCCCGTTTGCTCGGTTCCACCTCAGACCTCTGCAGTTAATCATGCTCAGACTATGGAATGGAGATTATGCAAACTTGTCTCCTCGTATACTTCTGGAAAAGGAGACAAAAAGATTTTTTTCAATGGTGGTTGTCTCTGGATCATCTTTCCCAGGGAACATGCATTTGCAGACCATCTTGGGTAATAGTGTCAACAGATGCCAGCCTTCTAGGATGGGGAGCAGTCTGGGGCTCCCTAAAGGCTTAGGGGGTGTGGACTCAGTCAGAGTCTGTTCTTCTTATAAACATTCTGGAACTGAGAGCGATCTTCAATACTCTTCTGGCCTGGCCTCAGCTAGCCTCGGTCAAATGTATCAGGTTCCAGTCCAAAAACATAACTTCAGTGGCTTACATCTATCATCAGGGAGGAACGAGAGGGGTTCCTTAGCGATGACGGAGGTATCCAAGATAATTCAGTGGGCGGAGGCCCATTCTTGCTATCTGTCGGCGATCCACATCCCAGGGGTTGACAGCTGAGAGGCGGACTTCCTGAGCAGGCAGACCTTTCATCCGGGGGAGTGGGAACTCCATCCGGAAGGGTTCTCCGACCTGATTCTCAAGTGGGGTCAACAGCAATTGGATCTTAGGACATCTCGACAGAATGCCAAGCTCCCAAGATACGGGTCAAAGTCCAGAGACCCCCAGGCGGAACGATAGATGCTCTGACGGTCTCTTGGACCTTCAGCCTAGCATACCTATCTCCTCCGTTTGCTCTGCTTCCTCTGGTAATTGCTCAAATCAAGCAGGAGGGGGCATCGGTGATCCTCATTGCACCAGCTTGGCCTCACAGGAATTGGTATACAGATCTGGTGGACATGTCATCTCTGCCACCTTGGAAACTTCCGTTGAGGAAGGACCTTTTAATTCAGGGGTCCTTCCTTCACCCAAATCTAGTTCCTCTGAAACTGACTGCTTGGAGATTGAACGCTTAATTTTATCCAAGCAGGGTTTTTCAGAATCGGTCTTAGAGACCATGATTCAGGCTTGTACGCCTGTAACTAGAAAGATTTACCATAGGATATGGCATTAATATCTCTATTGGTGTGAATCCAAGGGCTACTCATGGAGTAGAGTTAGGATTCCTAGAATTTTGTCATTTCTCCAAGGGGAAGAAAGGATTATCGACTAGTTCCATAAAGGGACAAATCTCTGCCTTATCTATTTTGTTACTCAAACATCTGGCAGCTGTTCCAGATGTACAATCATTTTGTCAGGCCTTGGTCAGGATCAGGCCTGTGTTCAAGCCAGTCACTCCTCCATGGAGTCTGAATTTAGTGCTTAAAGTTCTTCACGGGGCTCCGTTTGAGCCTATGCATTCCTTAGATATTAAATTGTTATCTTGGAAAGTTTTTATTTCTGCAGCTCGCAGAGTGTCAGAGCTCTCGGCTTTGCAGTACGAGTCTCCTTACCTTATTTTTCATTCAGATAAGGTAGTTTTACGTACTAAATTAGGATTTCTTCCTAAAGTTGTTTCTGATCGGAACATTCATCAGGAGATTGTTGTTCCTTCCTTGTGTCCTAATCCTTCTTCTCAGAAGGAACAACTTATACACAATTTGCATGTGGTTTGAGCTTTAAAGTTTTTCTTGCAGGCGACTAAGGACTTTCGTCAATCGTCTTCTTTGTTTGTCTTTTTCTCAGGAAAACGTAAGGGACAGAAAGCTACGACAACTTCTCTTCTCTTTGACTGAAGAGTATGAGACTGCTGGACAGCAGCCTCCTAAGAGAGTTACGGCTCATTCCACGAGGGCCGTTGTTTCCTCATGGGCATTCAAAAATGAAGCTTCTGTGGAACAGATTTGCAAGGCTGCAACTTGGTTCTTTCTGCACACTTTTTCAAAATTCTACAAATTTGACACTTTTGGGAGAAAGGTTCTTCAAGCAGTGGTGCCTTCCATTTAGGTTCCCTGTCTTGCCCCTCCCGTATCATCTGTTTACTCTAGCTTGGGTATTGGATCCCATTAGTAATTAAGATGATCCGTGGATTCATCGTGTCTTAAAAAAGAAAGCAAAATTTATGATTACCTGATAAATTTATTTCTTTTTTGACACGATGAGTCCACGGCCCACCCTGTTCTTGTAAGACAGGTTGCTGGTTATTTTAGACTTCAGACACCTCTGCACCTTGGCTTTTCCTATCTTTCCTTAACTTCGGTCAAATGACTGGAGTGGGAGGGAAGGGAGGAGCTATTTAACAGCTCTGCTGTGGTGCTCTTTGCCGCCTCCTGCTGACCAGGAGGTGAATATCCCATTAGTAATTAAGATGATCCGTGGACTCATGTCAAAAAAGAAATACATTTATCAGGTAAGCATACATTTTCTTTTTTACATGCACCAACCACCAAATATATACTTCTTTATTATCTTTTTCTCGGAAAAGGGTCAAATTAAATATCAATAAAAGATTTTTTTTAAAAATCACAAGAACAAACTAAAAATCATAAACACGAATTTGATATCTATATTAAAATGTAAGTTATAGCGCATCTTCTTTACAACTGATGAATTAAAACAATTTTCCAATTTACTTTTATCACCAAATTTGCTTTGTTCTTTTGGTATTCTTAGTTGAAAGCTAAACCTAGAAGGTTCAAAGGTAGCAGCTATATAATCAGCAATAGCTTATATGCAGAATGTTTATTTTATTTTTCTCAGGCTGCTTTAAGCAATATAAATATTTATACCATACAAAAAAAAAAGCCAACCACTGTAATGAGAATTTTAATTATTCAAGATAATTCAGGTTTTAATATTATCTGTTAATGCTCTGATTTGTTCTCCTTCACTTGAATACTAAAGACTACTGGCTGTACTTGACAGGAGTCCCAAGTAGCTATGTTTTGTTTGTTTGTTTTTTTTCTATTAAGAAAAACAGTATGCAAGATAATTTGCTTAAATGGACACTAAAGTCAAACTTAAACTTTCATGATTTTGATAGTACTTACAATTTTTCAAATCTTTCCTTTATCAAAATGTGCAAACAAAAATTATACGTACACTTTGTGAGGCACCAGCTCCTGCTTAGCATGTGCAAGAGTGTATAGTGTATATGCATTTTGTGATTGGCTCATGACTGTCACATGATACAGGAGAGGGGAAATGGAATTAACTTTAAAATTTGCTAGAAAAAAAATCTACTACTCATTTTAAGTTCAAAGCAAAAGCTTTTGCTTTGTCTTTTTTATGTATTTGTCAATTATGCAATTTTATAGTGTTCAATGATCTACTGTATTTAATAGGCTGGAACTTTACACAGTTATGCCTTTGATATAAATGGTCACTTGCCGGTCTCACTGATTTATCTTGCCAGCTGTATGCAGGTGAAGTTTACTCAAAATTAACAATACAAAATGTAATGTGTATTAAAGGGACATTAAACCCAAATTTTTTCTTTCATGATTCAGATAGAGAAAACAATTTTAAACAATATTCCCATTTACTTCTATTATCTTATTTGCATAATTCTTTAGATATCCTTTGTTGAAGAAATATCAATGCACATGGGTGAGCTAATCACACAAGGCATCTATGTGCAGCCACCAATCAGCTGCTTCTGTGCCTATCTAGATATGCTTTTCAACAAAGGATATCAAAAGAATTAAGTAAATTAGAAAGTTGTTTAAAATGACATGCTATTTCATGTATCTTTTAACTAGAAGTAAATGCAAGTTAAATTGTAGTGAAACATTTCAGAATAATCTCCCCTGTGGATTTTCTATCCCGGAGAGCTTTATTACTTTCTAGGGGAGGCAGGACTCATCTCTCTGAGATTTCCAGGTTCTGGATTTTTTTTTTTTTTAAGAGAGAGTTCAGCCCCTGTGAAGTCTGCACTATAATTTACTCTACAAACTAGAACATTTTTAATCATTGGGCCCTTAGTGTGTTTACTCGGTCATGAGTATTGCCGGAACACATCTATGAAGTCTTTGTTAAAAAGGACAGATATGTCGGCTGATTGCCATGTAAGCTGCCTGGGCAAAGCAGAATTTGCAAAGGCGTCCATCAAAATACACTCCTGATGGACTTATGTTAGATTAGAATTATGACAAGGACGGCCAATTCAGATATTACTGCTGAAACACAATCTAGCATTTCCTTTAGTATGTGTTCATACAGTGGTCATGATAATTGCTTGCATGTTTGTTTCCTACATAAGCATGTCTCTCTGCCAGAATATCTTGTTTTTTTCTGTTTATTTTCTCCCTATTTGTCGAGGAAGCCTATTCCAATCAGTAAAGTTATGTTCTCCTTTCATAGAGCCAGATTACAAGTGGCGCGCTATTTTCTGCTTTTGCTCGAGCTTAAACTTAGCTAGAAGTAATCTTTTTGCGCACATTAAGCTGTGTTCGTATTACAAGTTGAAGGCAAAAAGTTTGCGCCCAAGCAAAACCTGACAAACGCTAACCAAATTACTTTGTGATACTGCGACTGCGCCATATTCTCCAGATAGACTTCATTGGAGAGCGCAGAAGAAAAAAACTCATCTCTCATGCGCAAACCCGAGAGGTGTTGTTAATATTTTATATTCCAATGAATGTTCTTTACATGGAGAACATTTTAATTTTTTTATTGTACATACAACTAGAAATATTAAATATAAAATATTAAAAATATTACCAATTATTCTAAATTATACAGAATATATATATATATATATATATATATATATATATATATATATATATATATATATATATAATACTCAGAGAGGATCCCACACTCACTATTAACATGCAACCACCGGGGTGCACTTTAAATATAATATAGAAAATAAAGCAAGAAAGGCACTCTCCGTATTCACTCTCCGTACCTAAGTAAAAGTTTTGGTGATGAATACGGAGAGTGCCTTTCTTGCTTTATTTTATATATATATATACATACACATATATATATATATATATATACTGTATATATATATATAGATATATATATATAGATATATATATATATATATATATACACACACACAGTACATGCGCATATATATATATATATATATATATATACTTGTGGGAATACTGAACCTGGCCACCAGGAGGAGGCAAAGACACCACAGCCAAAGCCTAAATACCTCCCCCACTTCCCTCATCCCCTAGTCATTATTTGCCTTTCATCACAGGAGGTTGGCAGTGAAGTGTCAGAAGATCTTGGAGTAGTTCCTTAGAAAGGGTATCTACCCTTCGATACAGGACTGGAGTTTTAAGTAGTCTTGTCAGCCTCTCAGTGAGAGCATTGATGAAAGTTAGTCTGGAGATGCAGGGAGAGTCATCTTGTGAACCCATCCAGAATCATGTTAACAGCTCCTAAGCAATCAGCGTTGACAAGTTTTGCTGCCTGCTTTTTCATCACTCAAGTCCATGATAGAAGCGATGCTACAATCTGTCACACTTGAAGGACTGCATTTCTGTTCCACGGCATAGATTCTGATAAGATTGTTTCATTTTTTTTTTATACATGTGTTAACACTAGAAGACAGGGTCTCAGTGGGACTCCTTTTATCTTTATGGAATCAAGGGTTAATATTTCCTGAGGGGGATTGTTGAACAGTGGGGTTTAATCATATTGGTTTATGTGATTATTGCTGCTTTCTGTGTGCGGGATGTGTTTTGGGCTCATAGGCTTATACGGAACGTACAGGTTATTTACTTGAGAGCTGCACAGTTTTATTAAACTTGGCAGGCTTTTTCTTTAGCAGGGGCAGTCCTGCATGGCGCACCATGTGACCGGGTGTGGTCACGGTTTCCATTACCTATTCCTGACCGAGTGACTACGGAGAGGAACGAGTCTCTATTCTGTCTGGATCATAGGAGGTGGTGAATGCCCCAGCCATTGAGGGTTTAAGCTGCCGTTTTTTTCTCAGATTTGAATAGGGTTACCCTAGTTATGGAGGATTCTGATCATTTAGAGGGTGATCCCTCTACGACAGAATTCGATAACTATGTATATTGCGAGGAGGCCCGGGTGATCCAGCCCTCTCAATTATGTTCTGTATGCCGCTTAGGGTGTTTTCATCAAACAATGTTGAGATGTTAGATGCCACTGAGCCATCCGCCTCTAAGGAATCTCCATCCCATGAGGCGTGTCCCCTACAGTCATCTGATCCTACACATGCAGCTTCCCCTTACACCGCTAATCCTCTGCCTGGAGGGGGCCTTTTTCCACCAGTTGTTACTGCACAGTTTTGTATGGCCATGTCTGCGGCCTTAGCTGTCTTGCCTAGTACTGTTACGTGCAAGCGGAGGGTTAATCCTTGCACTCCTACCCATGGAGCATCATGTAAAGTGACGGTTGTACCAGATCAGTCTTCTGGGGATGCGGTCCTCTCTGAGGCTTCAGAGTACGGACCTCCTGGGTCAGAGCCTGCTACTTGTATTCCTCCGGCAGAGGAGGAATACGCTTTTAGATTTAGAGTGGCTCGCCTGCGTCTGCTCCTAAGAGAGGTTTTGTCGATATTAGAAGATCCTAGTACTGATCTGCCAGTTGAATCTCAGACCTCTAAATCAGATAGCTAACTTGATTAAGACGGCTGGGGAAGGATGGAGATCCCTGTTCCGGGCTCTAAAGGGGGTTGTGTTGTTGCACATTCCTACTTGCTATCACTTTTTGTGATCGGAGGCTTCCGGTTGGAGCATCTCTGTCTCAATTCGAGGTGAAGGTTTACTCAATATTCTCGAGAACAATTTAAGCCATTGGAGCTTATATTTCCTTAGATGGAATTTTTTGCACACTTCTAAACTTTGAGTCCACAGCAGACTGGTAACTTCCTAGTTAGCGAAAGGATTGCAGTTTGAAACCAGCTGCAGCAAGCTGTTTATCGCTCTGTCAGATATGACTTCTATGTGCTTAATCTTTCTTTCTGCTTGAGAGGAAAGCGAATCTGAGAGACAAATCCTTTTTCTCTTGTTCCTTTAGTGCGGTCTAGATCCAACATCAAGTTCTCCACTGAGCCTAAGTTATTCAGGTGGTTTTTGGAGCCGTCTCCGGACATCGGTCCAATCTGTACGGGCCTTCCTAACCTAGATGGAGGGACCTGTTTCAGGACCTATCTTGGATTGAGTTGGGGGCTGTCTGGATTGCGTTGGGATATTTTTCAAACCGCTGTTGTTTTTGTGGCCCCATAGAGGGAGTGATATCCCGTCCCGTTCCAGAGGGAGACTATAGAGTACTCTCTTCCTTTTTGTACGGGAGGATCAGTGTAAATCGCTGTCAAGGATGGAAATCATGCCCTTTTCTTTCCTCTGTGGCTTCCGGTTCCTCTGGACCATTCCTTTCAATACTTTGGTTTGTTCAGTCTCGCTACTGATTCTAAAATTTGTTAGGATCTGGGCTTTTCTTTTGGCAGTGGGCAGAACTCATATCTAACGGTAGTTCCCCTTGTTTTGGCGATTCTGGTTTAATTACCATCTTAAGGGTATCTTGGGGATTTCATCTGTCTTCCTTGATCCTCGGAGATGGATCTACATCTGAGTTTCTGGTGTAGGCACCAGGGGGGATTCCTGGATGCTAATTTAGTCTTCCTAGCCAGGTAGAACTTTCTTCGGCTTTTTTGTGAAGTTATGAGTTAGCTTCATTAGATCGTGCCCTCCAGCCCTCCTTTGGGCCATCGCTAGCTCTGTGTTGAGGGGTGATCATTATCAGGGGATCCAGATGGATTTCATTCCTTCTGCAAGGACTCCTCTCTGATGAGGCTAGGTGCTGGCAGTGGCAGTGGAGTGGCACTGTTTAAATATGTCTTAGTATATTTACCTTGACTACAGGTGGAGTCAATAGCTCTTCAGTGTACTTGTCAGGATCTCCCTGTTTCTGCGTGACATCGTTCTTTTTTCACCTGGAGGGGTTTTGACTTCGGTCACATGTTTGTCAGGCTGGTGAAGGCGTACCTGAGGTAGGCCTGGAAGATCAGGAGGTATTTCCCTCCCATTCTTCGTTTTCCTTTGAATCTTCAGGCAGTCAGGGTTCGTCCCAATGTAAGGTTCCTAGCCGGTCTTATTTCTCCTGTTAAGTGTAGTCAGTCCACGGGTCATCCATTACTTATGGAATATATCTCTTCCTAACAGGAAACTGCAAGAGAATTACCCAGCAGAGCTGCTATATAGCTCCTCCCCTCACCTATCATACTCAGTCATTCTCTTGCAGCCTAACTAAAAAGGAAGCTGTGAGAGATCTGTGGTGTTTTTTAACTTAGTTTATTTCTACAATCAAAAGTTTGTTATTTTTAAATGGCACCGGAGTGTGCTGTTTATTCTCAGGCAGCATTAGAAGAAGAATTTGCCTGGGGTTTTTTTCTATGGTCTTAGCAGACGTAACTAAGTTCCACTAGCTGTTTCTCATCTGAGGAGTGAGGTAACTTCAGAGAAGGGGAATAGCATGCAGGGCTCCCCTGCAACAAATGAGGTATGTGCAGTAATTTATTTTCTGAGGAATGGAATTGACTGAGAAAATACTGCTGATACCATTGTAAAGTAAGTTCAGCCTTAAATGCAGTGATAGCGACTGGTATCAGGCTGATGTGTGTGTGTGTGTACACTGAATGTATTTTTCTAAGGAATGGAATTGACTCTGAAAATACTGTTAATACTGAAATAATGTATGAGCCTTAACTGCAGTAAAAACGACTGGTAGCAGGCTTATTAATAATAATACATAACTTTCAAATGTATGTTTAAAACGTTTACTGGCTTGTTAATCGTTTTTGTGAGGTACTTGGTGATAAAACTTATTAGGGCATGATTTTTACCACATGGCCATTTTTGTTTTCTGCATAGAAACAGTTTCTGAGCTTCCCCACTGTTGTAATATGAGTGGGAGGGGCCTATTTTAGCGCTTTTTTGCGCAGTAAAAATTCAGTCACAATCTGTCTACTTCATCCTCCATGATCCAGATCGTCTCTAGAGAGCTCAGGGGTCTTCAAAATCCATTTTGAGGGAGGTAATCAGGCACAGCAGTCCTGTGACAGTGTATTTGACTGTGAGAAAAACGTTAATTATATAATTGTTATCCGTTTTTGGGTACTAAGGGGTTAATCATCCATTTGCTGGTGGGTGCAATCCTTTGCTAACTTAATACATTTACTGTGAAAATTTGCTTGCTATAACTATTTTGGTCATTGTTATTTCAACTGTGTCAGTTTTTCTGTGCTTCTTAAAGGCACAGTAACGTTTTTTATATTGCTTCTAAATTAATTTTGAAAAGTATTTCCAAGTTTGCTAGTCTCATTGCTAGTTTGTTTAAACATGTCTGACTCAGATGAATCTCTTTGTTCACTATGTTTAAAGGCCAATGTGGAGCCCAATAGAAATTTGTGTACTAATTGCATTGATGCTACTTTAAATAAAAGTCAATCTTTACATGTAAAGAAATTATCACCAGACGACGAGGGGGAAGTTATGCCGACTAACTCTCCTCACGTGTCAGTACCTTCGCCTCCCGCTCAGGAGGTGCGGGATTTTGTGGCGCCAAGTACATCAGGGAGGCCCTTACAAATCACTTTGCAAGACATGGCTACTGTTATGACAGAAGTATTATCTAAGTTGCCAGAATTAAGAGGCAAGCGCGATAGCTCTGGGTTAAGGATAGAGCGCGCGGATGAGATGAGAGCCATGTCAGATACTGCGTCACAGTTTGCAGAACGTGAGGACGGAGAGCTTCATTCTGTGGGTGACGGATCTGATCCAGGGAGACTAGATTCAGAGATTTCCAATTTTAAATTTAAGCTAGAGAACCTCCGCACATTGCTAGGGGAGGTATTAGCGGCTCTGAATGATTGTAACACGGTTGCAATTCCAGAGAAATTATGTAGGTTGGATAGATACTATGCGGTACCGGTGTGTACTGACGTGTTTCCTATACCAAAAAGGCTTACAGAGATTATTAGCAAGGAGTGGGATAGACCGGGTGTGCCTTTTACCCCTCCTCCCATATTTAGGAAAATGTTTCCTATTGACGCCACCACACAAGACTTATGGCAGACGGTCCCTAAGGTGGAGGGAGCAGTTTCTACTTTAGCTAAGCGTACCACTATCCCGGTGGAGGATAGTTGTGCCTTTTCAGATCCAATGGATAAAAAATTAGAGGGTTACCTTAAGAAAATGTTTGTTCAACAAGGTTTTATTTTACAGCCCCTCGCATGCATTGCGCCTGTCACTGCTGCGGCAGCATTCTGGTTTGAGTCTCTGGAAGAGGCCATTCGCTCAGCTCCATTGGCTGAAATAATCAACAAGCTTAAGACACTTAAGCTAGCTAACGCATTTGTTTCTGATGCCGTTGTGCATTTAACCAAACTTACGGCTAAGAACTCCGGATTCGCCATCCAAGCGCGCAGAGCGCTATGGCTTAAATCCTGGTCAGCTGACGTGACTTCTAAATCTAAATTGCTTAATATTCCTTTCAAAGGGCAGACCTTATTCGGGCCCGGCTTGAAAGAAATTATTGCTGACATTACGGGAGGTAAGGGCCATGCTCTACCTCAGGACAGGGCCAAATCAAAGGCCAAACAGTCTAATTTTCGTGCCTTTCGTAACTTCAAGGCAGGAGCAGCATCAACTTCCTCCGCTCCAAAACAGGAAGGAGCTGTTGCTCGTTACAGACAGGGCTGGAAAGTTAACCAGTCCTGGAACAATGGCAAGCAGGCCAAGAAACCTGCTGCTGCCCCCAAAACAGCATGAAGAGAGGGCCCCCTATCCGGAAACGGATCTAGTGGGGGGCAGACTTTCTCTCTTCGCCCAGGCTTGGGCAAGAGATGTCCAGGATCCCTGGGCGTTGGAGATCATATCTCAGGGATATCTCCTGGACTTCAAAACTTCTCCTCCACGGGGGAGATTTCATCTTTCAAGGTTACCAGCAAACCAAATAAAGAAAGAGGCGTTTCTACGCTGTGTACAAGACCTCTTACTAATGGGGGTAATCCACCCAGTTCCGCGGACGGAACACGGGCAGGGATTCTATTCAAACCTATTTGTGGTTCCCAAGAAAGAGGGAACCTTCAGGCCAATCTTGGACTTAAAAATCCTAAACAAATTTCTAAGAGTTCCATCATTCAAAATGGAAACTATTCGAACCATCCTTCCCATGATCCAAGAGGGTCAGTACATGACCACAGTGGATCTAAAGGATGCCTACCTTCACATACCGATTCACAAGGACCATTACCGGTATCTGAGATTTGCCTTCCTAGACAGGCATTACCAGTTTGTAGCTCTTCCCTTCAGATTAGCTACGGCTCCAAGAATCTTTACAAAAATTCTAGGATCACTTCTGGCGGTACTAAGACCGCGAGGCATAGCGGTGACTCCGTACCTAGACGACATTCTGATACAAGCGTCAAGTTTTCAAACTGCCAAGTCTCATACAGAGATAGTTCTGGCATTTCTGAGGTCGCATGGGTGGAAGGTGAACGTGGAAAAGAGTTCTCTATTACCACTTACAAGAGTTCCCTTTCTAGGGACTCTTATAGATTCTGTAGAGATGAAAATTTACCTGACAGAGGCCAGGTTATTAAAACTTCTAAATGCTTGCCGTGTCCTTCACTCCATTCCACACCCGTCAGTAGCTCAGTGCATGGAAGTAATCGGCTTAATGGTAGCGGCAATGGACATAGTACCATTTGCGCGCCTGGATCTCAGACCGCTGCAATTGTGCATGCTAATTCAGTGGAACGGGGATTACTCAGATTTGTCCCCCCTACTAAATCTGGATCAAGAGACCAGAGATTCTCTTCTATGGTGGCTTTCTCGGCCACATCTGTCCAAGGGGATGACCTTTCGCAGGCCAGATTGGACGATTGTAACAACAGACGCCAGCCTTCTAGGCTGGGGAGCAGTCTGGAATTCCCTGAAAGCTCAGGGATTATGGACTCAGGAGGAGAAACTCCTCCCAATAAATATTCTGGAGTTAAGAGCAATATTCAATGCTCTCCTAGCTTGGCCTCAGTTAGCAACTCTGAGGTTCATCAGATTTCAGTCGGACAACATCACGACTGTGGCTTACGTCAACCATCAAGGGGGAACCAGGAGTTCCCTAGCGATGTTGGAAGTCTCAAAGATAATTCGCTGGGCAGAGTCTCACTCTTGCCACCTGTCAGCGATCTACATCCCAGGCGTGGAGAACTGGGAGGCGGATTTTCTAAGTCGCCAGACTTTTCATCCGGGGGAGTAGGAGCTTCATCCGGAGGTCTTTGCTCAACTGATTCGTCGTTGGGGCAAACCAGATCTGGATCTCATGGCGTCTCGTCAGAACGCCAAGCTTCCTTGTTACGGATCCAGGTCCAGGGACCCGGGAGCGGTGCAGATAGATGCTCTGACAGCCCCTTGGGTCTTCAACATGGCTTATGTGTTTCCACCATTCCCGATGCTTCCTCGTTTGATTGCCAAGATCAAACAGGAGAGAGCTTCGGTGATTCTGATAGCGCCTGCGTGGCCACGCAGGACCTGGTATGCAGACCTAGTGGACATGTCGTCCTGTCCACCGTGGTCTCTGCCTCTGAGACAGGACCTTCTAATTCAGGGTCCTTTCAAACATCCAAATCTAATTTCTCTGAGGCTGACTGCATGGAGATTGAACGCTTGATTCTATCAAAGCGTGGCTTCTCGGAGTCGGTTATTGATACCTTAATACAGGCTAGGAAGCCTGTTACCAGAAAGATTTACCATAAGATATGGCGTAAATATTTACATTGGTGCGAATCCAAGAGTTACTCATGGAGTAAAGTTAGGATTCCTAGGATATTGTCCTTTCTACAAGAGGGTTTAGAAAAGGGCTTATCTACTAGTTCGTTAAAGGGACAGATTTCTGCTCTGTCTATTCTTCTACACAAACGTCTGGCTGAAGTTCCAGACGTTCAGGCTTTCTGTCAGGCTTTAACTAGGATTAAGCCTGTGTTTAAGTCTGTTGCTCCGCCGTGGAGCTTAAACTTAGTTCTTAATGTTCTTCAAGGCGTTCCATTTGAACCCCTTCATTCCATTGATATCAAGCTGTTATCTTGGAAAGTTCTGTTTTTGATGGCTATTTCCTCGGCTCGAAGAGTCTCTGAGTTATCTGCCTTACATTGTGATTCTCCTTATCTGATTTTTCATTCAGACAAGGTAGTCCTGCGTACTAAACCTGGGTTCTTACCTAAGGTAGTTACTAACAGGAATATCAATCAAGAGATTGTTGTTCCATCTCTGTGTCCTAACCCTTCTTCAAAGAAGGAACGACTTTTGCATAATCTGGACGTAGTCCGTGCCCTGAAATTCTATTTGCAGGCAACTAAGGATTTTCGTCAAACTTCTTCCCTGTTTGTCGTTTACTCTGGACAGAGGAGAGGTCAAAAGGCTTCGGCTACCTCTCTCTCATTTTGGCTTCGTAGCATAATACGCTTAGCCTATGAGACTGCTGGACAGCAGCCTCCTGAAAGGATTACAGCTCATTCTACTAGAGCTGTGGCTTCCACCTGGGCCTTTAAAAATGAGGCCTCTGTTGAACAGATTTGCAAGGCTGCGACTTGGTCTTCGCTTCACACTTTTTCAAAATTTTACAAATTTGACACTTTTGCTTCGTCGGAGGCTATTTTTGGGAGAAAGGTACTTCAGGCAGTGGTTCCTTCTGTTTAATGTTCCTGCCTTGTCCCTCCCTTCATCCGTGTACTTTAGCTTTGGTATTGGTATTCCATAAGTAATGGATGACCCGTGGACTGACTACACTTAACAGGAGAAAACATAATTTATGCTTACCTGATAAATTCCTTTCTCCTGTAGTGTAGTCAGTCCACGGCCCGCCCTGTTTTTACGGCAGGTCTAAATTTTAATTAAACTCCAGTCACCACTGTACCCTATGGTTCCTCCTTTCTCGTCTGCTTTGGTCGAATGACTGAGTATGATAGGTGAGGGGAGGAGCTATATAGCAGCTCTGCTGGGTAATTCTCTTGCAGTTTCCTGTTAGGAAGAGATATATTCCATAAGTAATGGATGACCCGTGGACTGACTACACTACAGGAGAAAGGAATTTATCAGGTAAGCATAAATTTTGTTTTTGCTGGCTTGAATCTCCTTCTGAGTTTGTGTCTCCCTAACTCTCAGGGTTGAGTCTCGGGTGGGTAATGGGGAGAGGCTCGCTGCGGCTCGCTGTCTTAAGGGGTGATCATCCGGGTCGGATGTTATCAGTTTTAAATTGTTACTTTTAGGGGACGCCGAATGAGAATCTCTGGACGTTCCGTCTCTATTCCAGTTTACACATTATGGGTCGTGAGGCGGCTTGGCTTGTGGTTCCCGATCTAGGGTTTCTCCTCCGGAAGGTTCTTTGTGGTAGGGATCTGTCGGAACAGGGTCTATTTGCTTCCTTGAATACTTTTCCCTGAGTCGGCCTGCGAGAGGTCGATTAGTTCTTAGCCACAGAGACAATTCTTTCGGAGTGATTTTGGTCCGCTCCTTAGGGCGTGTAAACTGGTCCTTTTTCATCTATGGTAGGTGTGGAGGACCCCTCGACTGTGATGGATCGGAGTCTGTCCCAGCACACTATTCAGCCTGCCAGGGTTCCTTCCTTCCTTCTTCCAAGAAGTTCTGAAAAAGAGCCTCTTAGCTGATTCCCTGTTGGGTCGGTTTTGGCCCTGTGTGTTTTTTCTTTTGGCACCAGAGGCTCATTGAGCTTCCGGATGTACAGCTTTTGTTATGGCCCTGACTGCGTTCAGGCCGGTGTATAGTTCGGATGCTCTTTCCAGGGATTTTTGGATCATGCCTTTCTGGTATTGGCATCTGAATGCCTTGGTTCCTATGCATGAGGTTGTCTTTAAGTTGTTCTTTTAGAGGTCCTTACTTCTCAATATTACTTCTGAGTTCAGAAGTCTCTGAGTTTACGGTCTTACAATGCGACCCTCCTTATCGGGTGTTTCATGGTAGTAAGGCTATCCTACGGAACTAGTTAGGATTTCTCCCAGGTGGTGTTACTTCACACCTTTCAGTGGAGAATTTGTGGTCTACTTTTTATATCCTTACTACATAAGATGGAGGCGTGCCTTAAAGTTTAATCTTCAGAATATATAGGAATAGACAGTTTTCTCTGTTTACTATCTATCTGGGAAGCATAAGGGTCAGCAGACATCTTAGACTTCCTTAATTTTTAGTTGAGGAGTATCTTCCGCTTGGGATAGGAGTCAGCGGGACGCAGGCCTCCTCAGGTTTACGGCTCAGTTTTTTCAGCAGTGACATCCTCTTGGGCATCTAAAATGAGGCTTCTATGGATCAGTTTTGTTGGGCGGACTACTTGGTCTTCCTTACATTCTTTTCTTCTGTTATGTGTGATCAGTCCACGGGTCATCATTACTTCTGGGATATAACTCCTCCCCAACAGGAAATGCAAGAGGATTCACCCAGCAGAGCTGCATATAGCTCCTCCCCTCTACGTCAGTCCCAGTCATTCTCTTGCACCCAACGACTAGATAGGATGTGTGAGAGGACTATGGTGATTATACTTAGTTTTTATGACTTCAATCAAAAGTTTGTTATTTTAAAATAGCACCGGAGCGTGTTATTACTTCTCTGGCAGAGTTTGAGGAAGAATCTGACAGAGATTTTTTTACTATGATTTTAACCGGAGTCGTTAAGACCATATTGCTGTTCTCGACCATCTGAGGGAGGTAAAGGCTTCAGATCAGGGGACAGCGGGCAGATGAATCTGCATTGAGGTATGTGGCAGTTTTTATTTTCTGAATGGAATTGATGAGAAAAGCCTGCCATACCGTTAAAATGACATGTATGTATACACTTCAGTATTCTGGGGATGGTATTTCACCGGAACTACTGTGTTAAAGGTCACTAATCCTTTTTAATAACTATTCTCATGTTAAACGTTTTTGCTGGAATGTAGAATCGTTTACATTGCTGAGGTGCTGTGTGAATAAATGTTTGGGCATTATTTTCCACTTGGCAGTTTTTTGCTTTAATTGTGACAGTTTCGTTTCTCTTCACTGCTGTGTGGGAGAGGGAGGGGCCGTTTTTGGCGCTCTTTGCTACGCATCAAAAAATTCCAGTCAGCTACTTTTATATTTCCTGCATGATCCGGTTCATCTCTGACAGATCTCAGGGGTCTTCAAACTTCTTTGAAGGGAGGTAAATTCTCTCAGCAGAGCTGTGAGAATTCTTATAGTGACTGTGTATAAAAAACGTTGTTTTGTTTTCTTATGTACAAATTTAATTAGTGTTGTTTTTTACTAATGGGAACAAACCTTTGCTAAAAGTTGTGTTGTTTTAAAGTTTGATGCAATAACTGTTTTTTCAGTTCATTATTTCAACTGTCATTTAATCGTTAGTACCTCTTTGAGGCACAGTGCGTTTTTTTTGCTAAAAAAGATTATAACCAAGTTGTAAGTTTTTTTGCTAGTGTGTTAAACATGTCTGACTCAGAGGAAGATATCTGTGTCATTTGTTCCAATGCCAAGGTGGAGCCCAATAGAAATTTATGTACTAACTGTATTGATGCTACTTTAAATAAAAGTCAATCTGTACAATGTGAACAAATTTCACCAAACAGCGAGGGGAGAGTTATGCCGACTAACTCGCCTCACGCGACAGTACCTGCATCTCCCGCCCGGGAGGTGCGTGATATTTTGGCGCCTAGTACATCTGGGCGGCCATTACAGATAACATTACAAGATATGGCTACTGTTATGACTGAAGTTTTGTCTAAATTACCTGAACTAAGAGGCAAGCGTGATCACTCTGGGGTGAGAACAGAGTGCGCTGACAATGCTAGGGCCATGTCTGATACTGCGTCACAGCTCGCAGAGCATGAGGACGGAGAGCTTCATTCTGTGGGTGACGGTTCTGATCCAAACAGATTGGACTCAGATATTTCAAATTTTAAATTTAAATTGGAGAACCTCCGTGTACTACTAGGGGAGGTCTTAGCAGCTCTCAACGATTGTAACACTGTTGCAATACCAGAGAAACTGTGTAGGTTGGATAAATACTTTGCGGTACCGGCGAGTACTGACGTTTTTCCTATACCTAAGAGACTAACTGAAATTGTTACTAAGGAGTGGGATAGACCCGGTGTGCCGTTCTCACCCCCTCCAATATTTAGAAAGATGTTTCCAATAGACGCCACCACTCGGGACTTATGGCAAACGGTCCCCAAGGTGGAGGGAGCAGTTTCTACTTTAGCTAAGCGTACCACTATCCCGGTGGAGGATAGCTGTGCTTTCTCAGATCCAATGGATAAAAAATTAGAGGGTTACCTTAAGAAAATGTTTGTTCAACAAGGTTTTATATTACAACCCCTTGCTTGTATCGCGCCGATTACGGCTGCGGCAGCATTTTGGATTGAGTCGCTTGAAGAGAACCTTAGTTCCTCTACGCTAGACGACATTACGGACAGGCTTAGAGTCCTTAAACTAGCTAATTCTTTCATTTCGGAGGCCGTAGTACATTTAACCAAACTTACGGCTAAGAACTCAGGATTCGCCATACAGACACGCAGGGCACTGTGGCTAAAATCCTGGTCAGCTGATGTTACTTCTAAGTCCAAATTACTTAATATACCTTTCAAGGGGCAGTCCTTATTCGGGCCCGGTTTGAAAGAAATTATCGCTGACATTACGGGAGGTAAGGGCCACGCCCTACCTCAAGACAAGGCCAAAGCTAAGGCTAGACAGTCTAATTTTCGTCCCTTTCGGAATTTCAAAACAGGAGCAGCATCAACCTCCACTGCACCAAAACAGGAAGGAGCTGTTGCTCGTTACAGGCAAGGCTGGAAGCCTAACCAGTCCTGGAACAAAAGCAAGCAGGCCAGGAAACCTGCTGCTGCCCCAAAGACAGCATGAACCGAGAGCCCCCGATCCGGGACCGGATCTAGTAGGGGGCAGACTCTCTCTCTTCGCCCAGGCCTGGGCAAGAGATGTTCAGGATCCCTGGGCACTAGAGATCATATCTCAGGGATACCTTCTAGACTTCAAATTATCTCCCCCAAGAGGGAGATTTCATCTGTCAAGGTTGTCAACAAACCAGATAAAGAAAGAAGCGTTTCTACGCTGCGTACAAGATCTGTTAACAATGGGAGTGATCCATCCGGTTCCGTGGTCGGAACAAGGACAAGGGTTCTACTCAAACCTGTTTGTGGTTCCCAAAAAAGAGGGAACTTTCAGGCCAATCTTAGATTTAAAGACTCTAAACAAATTCCTAAGAGTTCCATCGTTCAAAATGGAAACTATTCGGACAATCTTACCCATGATCCAAGAGGGTCAGTACATGACCACAGTGGATTTAAAGGATGCTTACCTTCACATACCGATCCACAAAGATCATCACCGGTATCTAAGGTTTGCCTTCTTAGACAGGCACTACCAGTTTGTAGCTCTTCCATTCGGATTGGCTACGGCTCCAAGAATCTTCACAAAGGTTCTGGGTGCCCTTCTAGCGGTACTAAGACCGCGAGGGATTTCGGTAGCTCCGTACCTAGACGACATTCTAATACAAGCTTCAAGCTTTCAAACTGCCAAGTCTCATACAGAGTTAGTTCTGGCATTTCTAAGGTCGCATGGATGGAAAGTGAACGAAAAGAAGAGTTCTCTCTTTCCTCTCACAAGAGTTCCATTCTTGGGGACTCTTATAGATTCTGTAGAAATGAAGATTTACCTGACAGAAGACAGGTTAACAAAACTTCAAAATGCATGCCGCGTCCTTCATTCCATTCAACACCCGTCAGTAGCTCAATGCATGGAGGTGATCGGCTTAATGGTAGCGGCAATGGACATAGTACCTTTTGCACGCCTACACCTCAGACCGCTGCAATTATGCATGCTGAGTCAGTGGAATGGGGATTACTCAGATTTGTCCCCTACTCTGAATCTGAATCAAGAGACCAGAAATTCTCTTCTATGGTGGCTTCATCGGCCACACCTGTCCAGGGGGATGCCATTCAGCAGGCCAGACTGGACAATTGTAACAACAGACGCCAGCCTACTAGGTTGGGGCGCTGTCTGGAATTCTCTGAAGGCTCAGGGACTATGGAATCAGGAGGAGAGTCTCCTTCCAATAAACATTCTGGAATTGAGAGCAGTTCTCAATGCCCTTCTGGCTTGGCCCCAGTTAATAACTCGGGGGTTCATCAGGTTTCAGTCGGACAACATCACGACTGTAGCTTACATCAACCATCAGGGAGGGACAAGAAGCTCCCTAGCAATGATGGAAGTATCAAAGATAATTCGCTGGGCAGAGTCTCACTCTTGCCACCTGTCAGCAATCCACATCCCGGGAGTGGAGAACTGGGAGGCGGATTTCTTGAGTCGCCAGACTCTTCATCCGGGGGAGTGGGAACTTCATCCGGAGGTCTTTGCCCAAATACTTCGACGTTGGGGCAAACCAGAGATAGATCTCATGGCGTCTCGCCAGAACGCCAAACTTCCTCGCTACGGGTCCAGATCCAGGGATCCGGGAGCAGTTCTGATAGATGCTTTGACAGCACCTTGGAACTTCAGGATGGCTTATGTGTTTCCACCCTTCCCGCTGCTTCCTCGATTGATTGCCAAAATCAAACAGGAGAGAGCATCAGTAATTCTAATAGCACCTGCTTGGCCACGCAGGACTTGGTATGCAAATCTAGTGGACATGTCATCCTGTCCGCCTTGGTCTCTACCTCTAAGACAGGACCTTCTGATACAGGGTCCATTCAAACATCAAAATCTAACTTCTCTGAAGCTGACTGCTTGGAAATTGAACGCTTGATTTTATCAAAACGTGGTTTTTCTGAGTCGGTTATTGATACCCTGATTCAGGCTAGGAAGCCTGTTACCAGAAGGATTTACCATAAAATATGGCGGAAATACCTATACTGGTGCGAATCCAAAGGTTACTCCTGGAGTAAGGTTAGGATCGCTAGGATATTGTCTTTTCTACAAGAAGGTTTAGAAAAGGGTTTATCAGCTAGTTCATTAAAGGGACAGATTTCAGCTCTGTCCATCTTGTTACACAGACGTCTGTCAGAAAATCCAGACGTCCAGTCCTTTTGTCAGGCTTTAGCTAGGATCAAGCCTGTGTTTAAAGCTGTTGCTCCACCATGGAGTTTAAACTTAGTTCTTAACGTTTTACAGGGTGTTCCGTTTGAACCCCTTCATTCCATCGATATAAAAATGTTATCTTGGAAAGTTCTGTTTTTAATGGCTATTTCCTCGGCTCGAAGAGTCTCTGAGTTATCAGCCTTACATTGTGATTCCCCTTATCTGATTTTTCACTCAGACAAGGTAGTTCTGCGTACTAAACCTGGGTTCTTACCTAAGGTAGTCACTAACAGGAACATCAATCAAGAGATTGTTGTCCCATCCTTGTGTCCAAATCCTTCTTCAAAGAAGGAACGTCTTTTACACAATCTGGATGTAGTTCGTGCCCTCAAGTTCTACTTGCAGGCAACTAAAGATTTTCGCCAAACTTCTTCCTTGTTTGTCGTTTACTCTGGACAGAGGAGAGGTCAAAAAGCTTCTGCTACCTCTCTCTCTTTTTGGCTTCGTAGCATAATACGTTTAGCCTATGAGACTGCTGGACAGCAGCCTCCTGAAAGAATTACAGCTCACTCCACTAGAGCTGTGGCTTCCACTTGGGCCTTTAAGAATGAGGCCTCTGTTGAACAGATTTGCAAGGCTGCAACTTGGTCTTCGCTTCATACTTTTTCCAAATTTTACAAATTTGACACTTTTGCTTCTTCGGAGGCTATTTTTGGGAGAAAGGTTCTTCAGGCAGTGGTTCCTTCTGTATAATGAGCCTGCCTATCCCTCCCGTCATCCGTGTACTTTTGCTTTGGTATTGGTATCCCAGAAGTAATGATGACCCGTGGACTGATCACACATAACAGAAGAAAACATAATTTATGCTTACCTGATAAATTCCTTTCTTCTGTTGTGTGATCAGTCCACGGCCCGCCCTGTTTTAAGGCAGGTAAATATCTTTTAAATTATACTCCAGTCACCACTTCACCCTTGGTTACTCCTTTCTCGTTGTTTCTTGGTCGAATGACTGGGACTGACGTAGAGGGGAGGAGCTATATGCAGCTCTGCTGGGTGAATCCTCTTGCATTTCCTGTTGGGGAGGAGTTATATCCCAGAAGTAATGATGACCCGTGGACTGATCACACAACAGAAGAAAGGAATTTATCAGGTAAGCATAAATTATGTTTTTCCAAACTTTGAGATTTTTGCTTCTGTTGAAGCAGCCTTTGGGAGAAAGGGTTTTTGCAGGCTGTGGTGCCCTCAGATAGGTTCCGCCTCTTCTTTTTTGCCCTCCCGTTAGAATTCAGTGTCCTCTGTAGCTTGGGTATAATTTCCCACAAGTAATGAATGCAGCTGTGGACTCTCCCTGTATTAAGAAGGAAAACATAAATTATGCTTACCAGATAATTTCCTTTCCTTCTGTACAGGGAGAGTACAACTCCCGCCCGTTTTCTCCGATAGTCGGCCCTAAATTTTATCTTGTTCTTCTGGCACCTTTTTCACCCTGATATTTCTCCTACTGTTCCTTGTTTCCTCGGCAGAATGACTGGGGGATGAGGGAAGTGGGGAAAGTATTTAAACCTTTGGTCCCACAAGTAATGAATGCAGCTGTGGACTCTCCCTGTACAAAAGGAAAGGAAATTATCCGGTAAGCATAATTTATGTTTTTTTTACCTTATCTCTTCTATACCCCACTGGGAGTGAAATTTCTTCTGCTGGCTATGTTTACACAGCTCACCTATAGCTTGGACCTAAGGCCAGAAACTTTCAGTATAGGTTTGGATACCACAGGCTAATTTGACTATTTCAAATGCCAATATAATATGATGCAGCGAAACCAATGATCCCAGGGGTGCCATGTTCACACAAAGCATGAGAACCATGTTATTACTTAGGGGATCAGTTTCCAATATCTGTATCAGACACGTACAGTGTGTTGTTCCACAGGAAGTCTCTATACTCCATCGCGACTGTTGTAAGGCATCATCTACTGCCATTTGTAGTGGTTCAAATAGAGACATGAATATTTTGTTCAGATCATTGACGATTTGCTCCATTTTGTCCAAAATGTGTAGTGTGCTGGGAAAAGAAGGATCTGTCAAAAAGCCAGATGGCTATATCAATATTGAATTACTCCTCCTTAGCCAAGAGATGATAGGTCTTGATCCAGCAGATTTCCCAGGCACATAGATTGCCAAGGGAAGTAGGATGGTAAAAACTGTGGTTGCTAGCAGTGTCTAAAGCAAAAGACTATCATGGAGCTTTATTGTTAGTGGCTATCTTGGCACGCCGCTCCCTGGAAGTCCTTAGCGCTTCTTTTATATATTATTTTTGCAATACATTATATATTATTTTTGCGCTCCAATATACATTCTTATCACGCTTCTTCTGTGACGGCATCAGATGTGATTGCATTCCAACGTCCGTTGCCTTCCAACTTCTGCTAGGGGGGCCCAATTATTTCATAGACTGATCCTATTTGTTTTAGCAGAAGGTTATTGTTTGGGGCAGGCTGCTGCAAAGTCTACCTTTTCTAGTTAAATTGTTCGTCATTTTCAGATCATACAACCAATAGAATGAGCAGATTCCAATAAGGGCTTGTAGCACACTTGACTAGGGTAGTTGTGGCATTATGTGTTTTCGAAGCAAATGCCCCAGCCAAGGAACTTTTTCAGGCCGCTTTTTAGAGATTGCATTAGGGCCATGTGATATGGAGAAAAAATAAATCTTGTTTTTTTGATGAAATATTGTGATTAATTGCAATTTTTATAAAATATTTGTAAACATACTTTTTGCATTTAACCTTTCCTAGAAACAGTTCCTGCTGACTTGTGATGGTTCCTAGTCCACCCCCCTGGGGGGGAGTGATCACTACTGCTGCGTTTTACATTGATGAGACACTTCTTGGTCCGCCACGTCATTAATGCTTGCTGTTTGCAGCTTGGGGAAGGGAGCCGTTTTTTTGTTTTGTTTTTTTAAATGCAATCGCAACCTTAAGTGATTCAGATATTGCATATCATCATATCACGATTCATTGCAAAGCTCTAGATTGCATCATACCTTAATTTCACATTACAAGCTTGATGTACCCCATTCAGCTTCTGCTGGGTTTTTCCGTAAAGTGTTACCATCTGTTGCAACTTCAATAAATTTTTGTCTACTTTGCATTATATCTTTTGGCACAGTCTTTTTTTTCCCCCACCCTGATTTCTTATATTCTGCTTTTGTAATCGACTGACTGGTGAGCATTACCAGGGAGGACCAATTGGTTACCTATATACAGGTAACCAGGGGAGTGGTCAGTTCTGTCCATGCTACTCAGTAGAAGGGTTCTCACTGGTAAGCATTGCCGAGGAATATGGTCCAAGATATAGAAATTGCTTATGTTTTTGGTGTTATTTTCTATATTTTTGTAATTGATAACATGTTTACTATCAGGTGTGAAACGTGAGAAAAACAACAAAGGATACATTTTGTACTAAGATTACGTGGAAAAGAATTACTTTAACACTGGAGCACAGACTGCTGAAACATAAATGTGTATTATAAACCTCATTTGGAAATTTAAACTGTGAAATAAATGGATTGGTTTGCCTTTTAAAAATTAAATAATAATATGAAAATGTGTGCACATTATTATCTTGTTTTTTATATATTTGTTTTAGCATTAAATGGTGTGTCAATATATAAAATATGTGTAGTGTATTTCAAACATTGCGCCATATAGATGTTAATGGTGGGTCTACCTTGTACTAATATTAAACTGTAGAGTCCCTGCCCACAAACATATTTTTTTAAGGCACCTCTATTTAGTGTGTAGCCAGAGATAAGAGAAGGAACAAAACCTAACACCTTAAAGGGATATAAAAGTGTAAAAAGAAAATGCTTAAATGGGTTGGAACACTTTTATTGTTGCTCCATTGCTTGCATACAACTATGTGTTTAACACCTGCAAATGAGCTAAGCACATAGCTAAAGTCAGCTCCAGAGCAACAGCGCACTAATGTGTCCTAGCTAAATACATTTGGTGAGCCAAAGATAAGAGGCATATGTGTGTCTAGCCACTAATCACTAGCTAGCTACCTTTTTGCATTGCTGCTCCTGACCCTACCTAGGTATGCTTTTCAATAAAGGATACCAAGAGAGGAAGCACATAAGATAATAGAACTGATATGGAAAATTATTTAAAATTGTATGCTCTATCTGAACCATAAAGGGAAGAAAATTGGGTTTTATGCTCCTTTAAAATTGCATACTAAATCTGAACCATAAAGCTTAATTTTGAGATTCATATTTTAGATTTCAGTAAAAGAGACGCCACCGATAAGCTCAATACAGAGAAATACATTGTATACGTTTATGGTCCCTTCTTTAATTGAGACTAAAGATTGTTATTCATATGTTAATAGTATTGCTTTAATCTTTTAACAGATTATATACGGACATTTACATGGGACAAAAAGCTAGAAATGGTTGTTAAGTCAACTGGAATTTTAGGAGGTCAAGGTAAGACTTTTATATCTTTTTGTTTTCTTTTAGAAGTGATTGCACAAAAATATAAGTCTATAATCAGGCTGCACAAGCAAATTCTATTGAATTGTATGCAGAAATTATTGACTGAGAATCATTCTCGTGTAACACGTATATTTACTTGAAATTTAGAATAAAGTCGATATTTGCTAATTGCTAAAGTACAGATGTCTTAAACATTTTAAATCAGCTTTTCTTGAAGAGAGATTACATTTTACAAAGCGTGATATGATAAAGGGCCAGATAACGTGTGGAGCGCTAACAGTTACACACAAGCGATAAGGGGTATCGCGGATGTTTGCTTGCGTCAGATTTTCCTCTCGTATTACAAGTTGAAAGTAGACACGATCGCTTGAGCGCAATTGAAGTTAACGCTCTTCTGGGTTAGCGCGTCCTCAGTGCTCTGGTTAACTGTTTTGTGAAACAAAAAAGTGTTGCAATACACATAAAAATACAAAACAAAGGTGCAGTTAGACTCATAATAACATCATCTAATAAAAAGTATTAAGGGTTTAAAGATATAAGGTCTCGGGTGTTAGAAAAAGAAAAGGCAGGCAAACATTTTAACTTTAACATTCAGATACATGCACATACATCTCTAAAGATGTATATGTCTAAATATGTGTACATATTTATGTATTTATATGTGTATATATGTATTTACAGACATATATACACATATAAACATACATTCATATGTACACATATATAGACGTGTTTGTGTATATATATATATATATATATATATATATGTGTGTGTGTTTGTGTGTGCATTCAAGCATATTTATGCAATATTCATATTTAATAAAGGTTTTTACTATTTATTTACTGTAAATATTACACACTCCATTGTTCTGCACATAAAAGAATGTTATATGTATTTTTTAATGTGTATGTATGTATGTGTATATATATATATATATATATATATATATATATATATATACCTATATATAATCGTTTGTGTATGTGTGTATATATATATATATATATATATATACACACACACATACATTTATATTCTTAAAATGAAGCCTCAGTATTTCTCCAAATTAAGTGTTTCTTTATTCAAAGTGAGTTACATCCATCGTTGCAGCCCACACCTGGGCCTTTCTCAAAGTCTATAAATGTGTATATATATATATATATATATATATATGTATATGTGTGTGTGTGTGTATATATATATATATATATATATATATATGTGTGTGTGTGTGTGTGTGTATATATATATATATCCTCCAAAAGGATGGATGCACTCTCGTTTATTGAACGTTTTCGGAGATCAACTCTCCTTCATTAGAATAACAACAGTATGTGCAATGCACCAATATATAGTGCTCAAAACCAACACAAAACAAGCTTTACCTACCCCCTTCAGTCATTGTGGCGCCAAACAAATGTATTGGAACACAAACTTGCGTTTCACCGCTCCGTGAAACCGGAATTGTGATTACATCACTTCCAGATATACATAGTGATTATCGTAACATACTTCTATACAAATAGCATACACAGATATTGGCATCAAGTGTATTGTAAGGGACAGTACCTCCCCATGAATGAAATAGTGCAAACGCAAACTAGAGTGTTTTTAAATACGGTGTAAGTGTTCACCCCCTGTTGTCATGGTTATCACTCAATAAACTTAAGAATTACATAGCCTATCCATTTGAGTCATAGTATTACATATTGTACAGCTGTTTCTATCACAGCGTATTTCTATACAACAATTTTTTCTTTAAGTTAGATTTTATATCCACCCAGAAAAAAATACAAATAAAAGTGAAATGCTGAATGCCCCATAATAAGAGTTAGCATATATTGCTTACAGCCAGTGACCGTAGTCTTTTAATTAACCAAGTGCCCAGCATTTTAAATTGTGGTTCTGCTGTATTATGCCTATTTGTGTAGTTGTTAACAAATTTATAGTGATATATAAGTGATACCTCATTACTAAATCCTATATCAATTTTCTTTACCACTTGTCTAAGTAAAATTTTAAGTTTTACTCATGCTAATACACCTCCAGCAGGTAGTGCGTAAACAGTATATACTGATGCCAAAAAGTGTTGCTATAACAAAATCCCTAACCTATGTACATAGCATAAATTACTAACATTACCTTTACTTAAAAACATGTAACTGCAGGTACTATGCTACACATCTTTATCAAATTGAAGCTTATCACATAAATCAGGATTTCCAGACTTTTTTCTTCATAAATGGAAAGAGTCCACAGCTGCATTCATTACTTTTGGGAAATAAGAACCTGGCCACCAGGAGGAGGCAAAGACACCCCAGCCAAAGGCTTAAATACTCCTCCCACTCCCCTCATCCCCCAGTCATTCTTTGCCTTTTGTCCCAGGAGGTTGGCAGAGAAGTGTCAGAATGTATTTTGTCTCTTATGGAGGGTAGTACTCTTCGACATGGGACAGGAGTTTTAAGTAATCCTATCAGTCTCCCAGTTAGGGCTTGGATGAAAGTTAGAGTCCAGAGATGCAGGGAGAGTCTTTCTGCAAAACCATCCCGACTCATGTTAATAGCTCCTCAAGCAATCTGCGTTGTCTAACTTCACTCCGCTTGCTTTCTTCTCTCAAGTCCATGACGGAGGTGATGCTAATATCCGTCACACTTGAAGGGCCGTGTTCCTGTTCCACGGCGTAGATTCCGGTAAGATCGTTTCATTTTACTTTCGTCATGATTGTATTATATTACAAATGTTTTCCCGAGAGGCCACCACCTTGCTGGACTATTTCAACATAAGGGTCTCAGTGAGGCACCTTTTGTATCTTGGAATCAAAAGTAATATCTCCTAAAGGGGGTTTATTCAGCAGGTTTTTTTTAATCATGTTTGTTATGTGATTCGACCTGCTTATGCGTAGTGTTACTTATACTCATGGCTTGTGGAACATAACAATCTTTGGAAGTGACGCGGCCTTTACGGTTGGGTGCGCTTTTTCTGGACTGTACGGTTCACCTTGTGACCGGGCGTGGTCACGTTTTTTACTCTACATTTCCGCATTCCTAGCCTTGTGGCGATGGAGAAATTCGGATCTGCTGGTATTGGGCTCCTAGGAGGCGGTGAGTTCCCCAGCCATTGTGGGTGTCAGGTGCCATTTAAGTTTTGGGTCCAAATCTTGTATCAATATCCTAGCTATGGAGGAGTCTGATTCCGTGAAGACGGACGTCTCTGTTTTATTTTCTACTACGTGCGCAGGATGCATATTGCCCCGGATGATACTAGCCTATCAGCTATGTTCTGAATGCCATATTAAAGTGCTCAATTCCTCAGGATCAGGGAATCAAGGAGCTGCTGAGCCATCCGCCTCTGGGGCCTCTATCCTCCGAGTGGCGAGTTCCCTTCCACCATCGCTTACTACGCATGCAGGTAACCCAAAATTTGCTTCCCATTCTCCGGAAGGTAGCTTCTTCCCGCCAGGGGTTTCGGCGCAATGTTGCATGTCCGGCGGGGGTGTGATGCGCTTTCCAGTATAGACTGACTAGCCTTCATGTTCTTTTGAGACACACTTTGGCCTTGTCGGAAGATCCCATCCTTATTGGATCTGAGACTTCTCAGTCTTCTTCGAATAGAAAATAGACATAAGGGGATGAAGTAATCTTCTTATAGTCTTGTTTTCGAGTACCTTTTACAGTTTGGCCCTGTTGGGCGTTCCTGCGGGTACGTCTGTTCTACTTAGGTGATAAACCGACGGGTTGCCTTATCCTTTATTTTATTTGAATAACGCTCATATTTTATATTTCCTTCGGGAGGTTTGTCTGGAATCGATACTCACGATATTTAATCGCACTGTTACTTTTAAGGAAGTTTGTTAACTACGTGTTTAGTCCTATGTGTGTCTGCTGTTTTCCCTCTCTCAAGGGGATTCTATATGGCCTTGACAGGAATAGCCCTTGGTTTTAGGCTAGTCCTTATTGGGTTCAGTCCTTCTGTCCTGAGGCCACGTTCAGACACGTGGCGCCTGTTCCTGCCTTGCTGGTTCAGTTGGGCCTCACATATTATTGTGTTATTCTTGTTCTCTTTTACAAGTCTCAGTTTATTCTGAGTGGACCTAAGGGTTCGTGAGGCTTGGGGGATTGGTTCAGTCCTCATTGACCTCTCCAGCTGGCCGATGCCGGCGAGGTAGCTCAGTTGGTAAAATGCTCTGACTACTAGGCCTGTTCAAAGATCCTAGGGACACAGGTTCTGTCCCGGCAGGGCCGACTCGGCCCTTCATCCTTCTGACGATACATTAAGTACCATTCAGATTGGGTAATAATCACAACTATTACTATTCAGCTGCCGATTTGGTTAATCCGAGAGCGGGTGCTGGAAAAGCGGTTTGTGGCCCACTGGAAGAAGGGCGCTATATAAATACTAGTTTTACTCTCTCATGAGTCCGTCTTTATGTCGGGATGTGGAGTGTTCCTCCCCGCGTGCGTTGGAGGTTGGGAGGATTTCAGACCTCCTTGCCGCCGGTTCGGACGGTCTTGCCCTTGTGGCTCTTGGATTTGTCTTTTGGATTTTTCCTTTTGAGGTTCTCCTCTTCGGATGAGACTTCAGGACTTGTATATTGCCCCTTAGCGGTCTTGGCCACCTTATGGGAGGTCCTTGTGGCTTTTTCCTACTTCAGGAATTAAGTTGTTCCCTATCAGGGATGATAAGCTGTGCTGTCTCCTTCTCCAAGCTTTGCTTAGGTTTTTTTTATACCGGGGTTTAGGATGCATTCTTTTTCCATGGGTATGGTCCTCTGATACTCCGGAGGGGATTATGGAGACTAGCCTTTGTTTTGCTCACTCTTCGGGTGACCTTGTCCTCAATGTTCTTTCTGGGCGTGATTTTATCGTCTTGGTGGGCTCTAGGCCATTTGTGCGACTCTGTCGTACTTTAGTTCCCTTTGGAGTGTCTTCTTCCCTTTTGGGTTGGGATTTCAGAGTGGGACTTGTTCCCGTTTTCCGGGTTGGTCCGGTTAAGTTCCTTGGGAGGTTCCCTGGATCTGAGACTCAGACCTATAGTTTTTACTCAGGCCTATAGTTTTGTTGTGGATCTTCAGGATGTCTGGCAGACTTATGATCCTGTGGCTGGTTCGCTGTGATCCAGTTTTTCCAGGGTACACAGGCTATGACCTTCAGTCTAGAAGGTTTGGCTAGGATTTCTATGCCCTTTGTCTGAGGTGTTCTTTACTCCCTTTTTGGGGAGTTCCTCGATGTTCATCTATGACGTCTAGATGATTTCATTTGGAATTGTTTCCTCAGCCTATGGCTTCATGTCTTATGAGCTTGTGCGCTGTTCCTTCTGTACTCTCCCCTTCGGGGGGGGTCATTTGTCCTTCTCATGGGGGTGGGGTTTCCTCTCTCTGGAGGTTGGTTGCCCTGTCCTGTGTGCAGGTTGTTGGAACGGGAGTTTTTTATCCTCTAGAGGAGAGTCTCTGTTCTCTGAGGTTCTGTTTCCTCTGGGGTGATGATGTCTCCATGTTCGAGACTGTCATGGAGTGTCGTGCTGGGGCTTCTGAGGCTCTATTGCATTTTCTCTGTTCCTCCCCTATGGATTCTCTTGGACTTCCTATTGTTAGAGTTCTTGGGTTGGCACCTGAGTTCTGTTGGGTGGCTGAGTCCATCTTTTTCCGTCGCCTTTTGGATTTTTACCAAGAGTCTATGTTCACCTTGGGCCCTTGTGATACGGTGAGCCTTTTGAGGTTTCTGTGCTTCTCCATGTTCAGGATATGGAGTAGGGCTGGCGGATTTTTGGTTACTTCTAAGCTGGGTCCACTGCTTTGTGGATGTTCTTCAGTTGGTGGTAGGGTGTGTGTCCTATCCTCTGCTGTTCTTACTTGCCTGCAAGTAGTTTACTACTGATGTTATCCTGGTATGACTGTATTGTCTGGTGTTGACCCAGGGGCTTGCCTTCTGGGTTTGCTGCACGTATATCGGTTTCTGAAGACTTCAATATTTTGAGTTCCTTGAGGACTCTGTCTTCAGTTTATTTAGGGTGCTGTTACACTATCTTGTGGAGAAGTTCTTCTCTGTGTCGGATTTCAGGTTTTAACCTTGTGGTTTCTGTACATCTGGGGTCTGGGCGTTGCCTCCCCTTGAGCTCACATCTGACTTCGGTCTAAGTGAGTTTGGCTTGGTTCTTGGTGTTTTCCTTTTTTGGAAATTGTTATACCCTTTTTTGGGTTTTCAGGGAATCCTTGTTTATTCCCCCATCTCTTTCCCTTTTGGGGAGTTTGTGTTTGCTGATCCCCTTCTATGGAAGGGGTGTGTTGTTAAGGGCCGCTCTCTGAGCGACGGTGTCTCCTGGAGGCGTGCTGGCTCAGCTGTGTTCTTTCTGCGGTCTCTAGCAAGGCTTGTGGACTATCTGTGTGTCATTGTCCTTGGGGGCCTTATTTCTTTTTCATAATTTCTCAGCTTCTGACGAAGCGAGTTGTTTGTTGGGTAAGGGTTTTTCAGGCCTGGTGCCCTCAGAATGGGCCGCCTTTTGTACCCTTCCATTTGTGCATTCAGTGTCCTCTATAGCTTGGGTATTGTTTTCCCAAAAGTAATGAATGCAGCTGTGGACTATTTCCATTTATGAAGAAAAGCATAAATTATGCTTACCTGATAATTTTCTTTTCTTCAGATGCAAAGAGTCCACAGCTCCCTGCCCATTTTTTTCTGGGGGGTGTCTGTTATTCTTCTGGCACCTTTTCACCCTGGTATTTCTTCTACTGTTCCTTGTTCCTAGGCAGAATGCCTGGGGAATGAGGGAAGTGGGAGGAGTATTTAAGCCTTTGGCTGGGGTGTCTTTGCTGCCTCCTGGTGGCCAGGTTCTTATTTCGCAAAAGTAATGAATGCAGCTGTGGACTCTTTCCATCTCAAGAAAAGAAAATCATCAGGTAAGCATAATTTATGTGTTTTTTAAGTGAAGGTGATGTTAGTAATTTATGCTAACTATGTACATAGGTTAGGGATTTTGTTATAGCAACACTTTTTATGCAAAAAAGCATCATATATACAGTATATAGGATGTGTGTATTTATGAATAAATATGTAATTATGAATACATAGAACATAATCTTCTATGTGCAGAACAATAGAGTGCGAAATATTTATATTTTCATGTAGGGTTATCACACTTGAGAATATGCGATCGGGTTTGTGCGTTAGTAGGCGATAACTTTTTACTTTCAAGTTGTAATACGAGTGCAATCTAATGCGTGAAAAAGCTTACTTCTAGCGCAGTTAACGCTCAAGTGGGAGTGTTAAATAGCGCTCCACTTGTAATCAGGCCTAAAATGTTTTCTTTCATAAAGGTGGTGTGAGTCCACAAGCTACAATTCCTGGGAATGTGACATCTGGCCACTAGGGGGAGACAAAGATTTCCAAAACTCCAAGAGTAATTAATGCCTTCTATCTCTCTGGTATGCCAGTCCTATCTTTGCCTCCACGGAGGAAGATGAAGAATTAAATAATTTTCTTTGTTTAGAGGGGTTCTTAGACTGATTTGAGGCCCAATATCTCCCTTATAGAGCTGCTACTTCAGACAGAGGGGAGTTTGGAGTATTGGGCAGTGATACAATTACACCCAGTGAGTTGTTAGTCACAAGCCTGCCACAGGTGTCGGGGGAACTGGTCCCTTAGCCTTCTCCTTTTGCAATGTCGATATACTCTGTTCTTAGATCCTGTGCTGTGACTTACACAGCACTGGACAGGCTCTCTACTGGAAGCAGTCATTTCTCCTGTTAAGTGTGGTCAGTCCACGGGTCATCATTACTTCTGGGATATTATCTCCTCCCCTACAGGAAGTGCAAGAGGATTCACCCAGCAGAGCTGCTATATAGCTCCTCCCCTCTACGTCACCTCCAGTCATTCTCTTGCACCCAACGAATAGATAGGACGTGTGAGAGGACTGTGGTGATTTTAACTAGTTTATTACCTTCAATCAAAAGTTTGTTATTTTATAATAGCACCGGAGTGTGTTATTCATTCTCTGGTAGAATTTGAAGAAGAATCTACCTGAGTTTTTTCTATGATTTTAGCCGGAGTAGTTAAGATCATATTGCTGTTTCTCGGCCATCTGAGGAGAGGTAAACTTCAGATCAGGGGACAGCGGGCAGATTAATCTGCAAAGAGGTATGTAGCAGTTTATATATTTTCTGACATGGAATTGATGAGAAAATCCTGCCATACCGTTATAATGTAAACTCAGCCTTAACTACAGTAGATGTATCTGGTATCAGGCTGTCATGTATGTATATTTTACACTTCAGTATTCTGGGGAATGGTACTTCACTGGATTTATACTGTATGCATAGACTTAACCTAATTTGCAGGGACTTGCAATAGGGTTTTAAATAACAATTAATTTATTGAGGTTAAACGTTTTTTTGCTGGCATGTAAAATCGTTTATTTCTCTGAGGTACTGGGTGAAAAAATGTTTTGGGCACTGTTTTTTCCACTTGGCAATAGTTTTGTTTAAATTTAAACAGTTTACTGATCTCTCTCACTGTTATGTGTGAGGGGGAGGGGCCATTTTTGGCGCTTTTACTACGCATCAAAAAACTCAGTCAGAGGTTCATTTTCTTCCTGCATGATCCGGTTCATCTCTACAGAACTCAGGGATCTTCAAAGCTTGTTTTGAGGGAGGTAATCATTCACAGCAGAGCTGTGAAGATTGTAGTTGACTGTGATAAAAAACGTTTATTTGTGTATTTTTTTTCTGCTGTCAGGGTTAGTTATCCTTTGCTAAAATTGTATATTTCTTACAAAGATTTGATGCTATAATTTATTTATTTCAACTGTCATAATTTTTTCTGTGCTTCTTATAGGCACAGTTCGTTTTCATATTATTGTAAATTACTTGAAAAAGCATTTCCAAGTTGCTAGTTAATTGCTAGTGTGTTAAACATGTCTGATTCAGAGGAAGATACATGTGCTATATGTGCTAATGCCAAAGTGGAGCCCAATAGAAATTTATGTACTAACTGTGTTGATGCTACTTTAAATAAAAGTCAATCTGTACAAATTGAACATATTTCACCAGACAACGAGGGGAGAGTTATGCCGACTAACTCGCCTCACGTGTCATTACCTGCATCTCCCGCTCGGGAGGTGCGTGATATTGTAGCGCCGAGTACATCTGGGCGGCCATTACAAATCACATTACAGGATATGGCTACTGTTATGACTGAAGTTTTGGCTAAATTACCAGAACTGAGAGGTAAGCGTGATCACTCTGGGGTGAGAACAGAGTGCGCTGATAATATTAGGGCCATGTCAGACACTGCGTCACAGGTGGCAGAACATGAGGACGGAGAACTTCATTCTGTGGGTGACGGTTCTGATCCAAACAGACTGGATTCAGATATTTCAAATTTTAAATTTAAGCTGGAAAACCTCCGTGTATTACTAGGGGAGGTATTAGCGGCTCTGAATGATTGTAACACAGTTGCAATACCAGAGAAAATGTGTAGGTTGGATAGATATTTTGCGGTACCGGCGAGTACTGATGTTTTTCCTATACCTAAGAGACTTACTGAAATTGTTACTAAGGAGTGGGATAGACCCGGTGTGCCATTCTCACCCCCTCCGATATTTAGAAAAATGTTTCCAATAGACGCCACCACACGGGACTTATGGCAGACGGTCCCTAAGGTGGAGGGAGCAGTTTCTACTTTAGCTAAGCGTACCACTATCCCGGTGGAGGATAGCTGTGCTTTTTCAGATCCAATGGATAAAAAATTAGAGGGTTACCTTAAGAAAATGTTTGTTCAACAAGGTTTTATATTGCAACCTCTTGCATGTATTGCGCCTGTCACGGCTGCAGCAGCATTTTGGTTTGAGTCTCTGGAAGAGACACTTGAATCATCTACACTAGATGAGATTACACACAAACTTAAAGCCCTTAAGTTAGCTAACTCATTTATTTCAGATGCCGTAGTACATTTAACTAAGCTTACGGCTAAGAATTCCGGATTCGCCATTCAGGCACGCAGAGCACTGTGGCTAAAATCCTGGTCAGCTGATGTTACTTCTAAATCTAAATTGCTTAATATACCTTTCAAAGGGCAGACCTTATTCGGGCCCGGGTTGAAAGAGATTATTGCTGACATTACAGGAGGTAAAGGCCATGCCCTGCCTCAGGACAAAGCCAAAGCTAAGGCTAGACAGTCTAATTTTCGTTCCTTTCGTAATTTCAAAGCAGGAGCAGCATCAACTTCCAGCACCAAAACAGGAAGGAGCTGTTGCTCGCTACAGACAAGGCTGGAAACCTAACCAGTCCTGGAACAAGGGCAAGCAGGCCAGGAAACCTGCTACTGCCCCTAAGACAGCATGAATCGAGGGCCCCCGATCCGGGACCGGATCTAGTGGGGGGCAGACTTTCTCTCTTCGCCCAGGCTTGGGCAAGAGATGTTCAGGATCCCTGGGCGTTAGAGATCATATCTCAGGGATACCTTCTGGACTTCAAATCCTCTCCCCCAAGAGGGAGATTTCATCTGTCAAGGTTGTCAACAAACCAAACAAAGAAGGAAGCGTTTCTACACTGCGTACAAGATCTTTTATTAATGGGAGTGATCCATCCGGTTCCGCGGTCGGAACAAGGACAAGGGTTTTACTCAAATCTGTTTGTAGTTCCCAAGAAAGAGGGAACTTTCAGGCCAATCTTGGATTTAAAGATCCTAAACAAATTCCTAAGAGTTCCATCGTTCAAGATGGAAACTATTCGAACAATTTTGCCCATGATCCAAGAGGGTCAGTACATGACCACAGTGGATTTAAAGGATGCTTACCTTCACATACCGATTCACAGAAATCATTACCGGTATCTAAGGTTTGCCTTTCTAGACAGGCATTACCAGTTTGTAGCTCTTCCATTCGGATTGGCTACGGCTCCAAGAATCTTCACAAAAGTTCTGGGTACTCTTCTGGCGGTACTAAGACCGCGAGGAATTTCGGTAGCTCCGTACCTAGACGACATTCTGATACAAGCTTCAAGCTTTCAAACTGCCAAGTCTCATACAGAGTTAGTACTGGCATTTCTAAGGTCGCATGGATGGAAGGTGAACGAAAAGAAGAGTTCTCTCTTTCCACTCACAAGAGTTCCCTTCTTGGGGACTCTGATAGATTCTGTAGAAATGAAGATTTATCTGACAGAAGACAGGTTAACAAAGCTTCAAAATGCATGCCGTGTCCTTCATTCCATTCAACACCCGTCAGTAGCTCAATGCATGGAGGTGATCGGATTAATGGTAGCGGCAATGGACATAGTCCCCTTTGCACGCCTACATCTCAGACCGCTGCAATTGTGCATGCTAAGTCAGTGGAATGGGGATTACTCAGATTTGTCCCCAACTCTGAATCTGAATCAAGAGACCAGAAATTCTCTTCTATGGTGGCTTTATCGGCCACATCTGTCCAGGGGGATGCCATTCAGCAGGCCAAACTGGACAATTGTAACAACAGACGCCAGCCTACTAGGTTGGGGCGCTGTCTGGAATTCTCTGAAGGCTCAGGGACTATGGAATTAGGAGGAGAGTCTCCTTCCAATAAACATTCTGGAATTGAGAGCAGTTCTCAATGCTCTTCTGGCTTGGCCCCAGTTAACAACTCGGGGGTTCATCAGGTTTCAGTCGGACAACATCACGACTGTAGCTTACATCAACCATCAGGGAGGGACAAGAAGCTCCCTAGCAATGATTGAAGTATCAAAGATAATTCGCTGGGCAGAGTCTCACTCTTGCCACCTGTCTGCAATCCACATCCCGGGAGTGGAGAACTGGGAAGCGGATTTCTTAAGTCATCAGACTTTTCATCCGGGGGAGTGGGAACTTCATCCGGAGGTCTTTGCCCAAATACTTCGACGTTGGGGCAAACCAGAGATAGATCTCATGGCGTCTCGTCAGAACGCCAAGCTTCCTCGCTACGGGTCCAGATCCAGGGATCCGGGAGCGGTTCTGATAGATGCTCTGACAGCACCTTGGACCTTCAAGATGGCTTATGTGTTTCCACCCTTCCCGATGCTTCCTCGATTTATTGCCAGAATCAAACAGGAGAGAGCATCAGTGATTCTAATAGCACCTGCATGGCCACGCAGGACTTGGTATGCAGATCTAGTGGACATGTCATCCTGTCCGCCTTGGTCTCTACCTCTGAAACAGGACCTTCTGATCCAGGGTCCATTCAAACATCAAAATCTAACTTCTCTGAAGCTGACTGCTTGGAGATTGAACGCTTGATTTTATCAAAACGTGGGTTTTCTGAGCCAGTTATTGATACCTTAATACAGGCTAGGAAGCCTGTTACCAGAAGGATTTACCATAAAATATGGCGTAAATACTTATATTGGTGCGAATCCAAGAGTTACTCATGGAGTAAGGTTAGGATCCCAAGGATATTGTCTTTTCTACAAGAAGGTTTAGAAAAGGGTTTATCCGCTAGTTCCTTAAAGGGACAGATTTCAGCTCTGTCCATTCTTTTACACAAACGTCTGTCAGAAGTTCCGGATGTTCAAGCTTTTTTTCAGGCTTTAGCTAGGATCAAGCCTGTGTTTAAAACTGTTGCTCCGCCATGGAGTTTGAACTTAGTTCTTAATGTTTTACAGGGTGTTCCGTTTGAACCCCTTCATTCCATTGATATCAAGTTGTTATCTTGGAAAGTTCTGTTTTTAATGGCTATTTCCTCGGCTCGAAGAGTCTCTGAGTTATCTGCCTTACATTGTGATTCTCCTTATCTGATTTTTCATTCAGACAAGGTAGTTCTGCGTACTAAACCTGGGTTCCTACCTAAGGTGGTCACTAACAGGTATATCAATCAAGAGATTGTGGTTCCATCTTTGTGTCCTAATCCTTCCTCGAAGAAGGAACGTCTGCTACACAATTTAGATCTAGTCCGTGCCCTGAAATTTTATCTACAGGCAACTAAGGATTTTCGTCAAACGTCTTCCCTGTTTGTCGTTTATTCTGGCCAGAGGAGAGGTCAAAAAGCTTCGGCTACCTCTCTCTCTTTTTGGCTTCGTAGCATAATACGATTAGCCTATGAGACTCCTGGACAGCAGCCTCCTGAAAGAATTACAGCTCATTCTACTAGAGCTGTGGCTTCCACTTGGGCCTTTAAGAATGAGGCTTCTGTTGAACAGATTTGCAAGGCTGCAACTTGGTCTTCTCTTCATACTTTTTCCAAATTTTACAAATTTGACACGTTTGCTTCTCCAGAGGCTGTTTTTGGGAGAAAGGTTCTTCAGGCAGTGGTTCCCTCCGTATAAAGAGCCTGCCTGTCCCTCCCGTCATCCGTGTACTTTTGCTTTGGTATTGGTATCCCAGAAGTAATGATGACCCGTGGACTGACCACACTTAACAGGAGAAAACAAAATTTATGCTTACCTGATAAATTAATTTCTCCTGTAGTGTGGTCAGTCCACGGCCCGCCCTGTTTTTTATGGCAGGCTAAAAAAATTTTTTGGATTATACTCCAGTCACCACTACACCCTTGGGCTTCTCCTTTCTCGTTGGTCCTTTGGTCGAATGACTGGAGGTGACGTAGAGGGGAGGAGCTATATAGCAGCTCTGCTGGGTGAATCCTCTTGCACTTCCTGTAGGGGAGGAGATAATATCCCAGAAGTAATGATGACCCGTGGACTGACCACACTACAGGAGAAATGAATTTATCAGGTAAGCATAAATTTTGTTTTCTGCAGCTTCTATGCACGGTAGACTGGGTGTATCTGAGGTAAATGCTTCAATGAACTTCACTCTAATAGCCCACAGGCTATTGGCAGGTACACCAGTTTTGAAGTACATCAGAGCCAGGGGGCATATAATGCTACCAGACATTTACCACCTTTTTTTATACTATTTTATATATGACACAATAGTCTAGTTTAGTCTAATTTGGAGACTTGTATTATTGTATACTCTTTGTGTGATATTTTTTATACACTTTACATTTGTTGGCACTTTTAGCGCTCATTGGTTGTGCACACCCATCTATATAGTACCTGCCGCATTAGCTCTTTCTGTTCCTACGCCGGGGATAGCCATTTTTTAGGATGTTCAGCACGTCAGCTTTATAAGTAAACACCAAAACTTTTTTGCGCACATTGGCATGTGTATCACTTTAGGGTGCGTCAACTTTGTATGTGCACACCGAGTCTGTGCAGTTTGGTAGGTTTACGGTGTAGGATGCTCCGGCTTTGAAAGTATGCACTTTTTTATTTTGCATTAGCCTGCGTATTGCGAGCATGACATAGTAACATAGTTTGCAATCGGTTGTGAGTTTTCTGCATTGTTTTGGGTGGTTTTCTTTCATGTAAGTGGCAAGAGTCCATGAGCTAGTGACGTATGGGATATACATTCCTACCAGGAGGGGGCAAAGTTTCCCAAACCTCAAAATGCCTACAAATACACCTCCCACCACACACATGCTTCAGTTTTTACAAACTTTGCCTCCCTGTGGAGATGGTGAAGCAAGATGTGCTTAATTTTCTTCTGTGAAAGGCGCTTCTAAGCATTTTGAAGCCCAATTCCTCTCAGAGTACAGTGTTTTTTTCAGAGGGATGTGAATGGAGTATTGCCTGTTGATTTAGTGGTTTCACCCATGGGAAATCCTTTCAAAGGCTCTCTGTAATCGGTCGCAGGGATTCATTCCTTGCCTCCCTTTTCAGATCGACATTATACTCCTATACCATTACCTCTGCTGATATTTTTCAGTACTGGTCTGGCTGGCTGCTATATGTGGATGGGTGTCTTATTTTAAAACACACTCAGCTATGTTTGGCGCTTTATGTTATAAAGTTATAAATATATGTATTTGCTTATATTTGCCAAGAGTCAGGTCTATATATATTTCTTTTTTCTGCAGACTATGGAATTTTTGTTTTGGAAGATTATTTTTCATTTTTTTTTAACCTGGGGTTTCAGATTCTTTCAATTTGACTTTGATTTCCAAATTTTCGCGGGCAAACTAGATTTGGGGGGAGGCAATGTGCCATTTTTTATGGTGCATTTTTGGTGCAGAAATTTTTTTGGCACATTTCCTGCGTCTTTGTTGACGCGCGTTGTTTGGGCACAAAGTTGTGCTTTTTATGACGTGAGTTGCGTCATACTTTTCTTTTGCAAGATGTTCCGAGTCCACGGGTTCCTAACTTGTGGGATATTGTCCTTCCTGACAGGAAGTAGCAACGAGAGCACCACAGCAGAGCTGTCTATATAGCTCCCCCCTTTAATTCCACCCCCCAGTCATTCTCTTTGCTGGCTCTAAGCAGGAAGGGTAAAGAGAAGAGGTGTTAAACTGTTAGTTTTATTTTATCTTCAATCAATTGTTTGTTATTTTTAAATGGTACCGGTGTTGTACTATTTACTCTCAGGCAGGACATAGATGAAGATTTCTGCCTGGAGGATGATGATCTTAGCATTTGTAACTAAGGTCCACTGCTGTTCCCAAAGAAGCTGAGGAGTACAGGAAAATTTCAGTGTGATGAACGGTTTCTTGCTATACAGCAATGAGGTATGTTCAGTCATATTTTCTGCAGAGACTGTGTTAACTAAGTTTGCTATGTGAATTTTGGACAAACGTTTTTGTGTCTGAGAGTAACGTTTTCTGTTTTATGGGACATTTGCTTGAGGGTTCTTTGGGGTTGTTTATAACCCACATGGCTTTCAGGCAGGGTTTGTTAGTTTTGTGTAGGCCCCAGCAACATCGAGTGAGGTGGGCGGGGCCTACATTTACAAGCAGCAAGCAACTTCTCCTGAGGTCCTGAGAGTCTTCTGAGGGACTAATTGAAGCTTTAAACCCCATATTATCGCTTCCTAAGGGCAGGTAGGGCCACAGCAGAGGTGTGGCAAGGTGCTTTATGGGGTTTTAACCGGTTTTAGACACTTATCAATCCGTTTTTTTCATTTGGGGGTCTATTGCCTTGTTACTTGTGGTGCAATCCTTCTAAAGCTTAGTGGGTGTACTGTTAAAATGTTGGAATTTTTGAAGCAATTTTAACCTGTTTTGCAGTTTGTGTATGCCTTTTTTTCTCTTAATGGTACAGTACCGTTTTTGCAAATTGTGTTTTTTTCATTAAATAAAGTGTTTTCCAAGCTTGCTTGCTTCATTACTAGCCTGTTAAACATGCCTGACACTGAGGAAACTCAATTTGTTTAAAAGCCATTGTGGAACCCCCTCTAAGAATGTGTCCCAATAGTACTGATATGTCTATAAATTGCAAACAGCATATTTTGACTTATAAGAATTTGGCATTAAATAATTCTCAGACAGACGTAAATCAGGTTTCGCCATCTAGTTCTCCCCAAGTGTCACAACCAGTTACGCCCGCACAAGCGACGCCAAGTACTTCTAGTGCGTCTAATTCTTTCACCTTGCAAGATATGGCTTCAGTTATGAATACTACACTCTCACAGAGGTTTTATCTAAACTGCCTGGGTTGCAAGGGAAGCGCAGTAGCTCTGGGTTAAGAACAAATGCTGAGCCTTCTGACGCTTTAGTAGCCGTATCCGATATTCCCTCACAATGTTCTGAGGTAGGGATGAGGGATTTGCTGTCTGAGGGTGAGATTTCTGATTCAGGAAAGATGTTCCCTCAGACAGATTCAGATATGACAGCATTTAAATTTAAGCTAGAGCACCTCCGTTTATTGCTCAGGGAGGTTTTAGCTGCTCTGGATGATTGTGACCCTATTGTCGTTCCAGAGAAATTGTGTAAAATGGACAAATATTTAGAGGTTCCTGTTTACACTGATGTTTTTCCGGTCCCTAAGAGGATTTCGGACATTCTTACTACGGTCCCTAAGGTGGAGGGAGCTATTTCTACTCTGGCTAAGCGTACAACTATACCTATTGAAGACAGTTGTGCTTTCATTGATCCTATGGATAAAAAGTTAGAGGGTCTCCTAAAGAACATTTTTGTTCATCAGGGTTTTCTTCTTCAACCTATAGCGTGCATTGTTCCGGTAACCATTGCAGCTGCTTTTTGGTTTTAGGCTCTAGAAGAGGCTCTTCAGATGGAGACCCCACTAGATGATATTTTCGACAGAATTAATGCCCTTAAGTTGGCTAATTCTTTTGTTACAGACACCGCTTTTCATCTTGCTAAGTTAGCGGCAAAGAATTCAGGTTTTGCCATTTTAGCGCGAAGAGCGTTATGGCTTAAGTCCTGGTCAGCTGATGTGTCATCTAAATCTAAGCTTTTGACCATCCCTTTTAAAGGTAAGACCCTATTCGGGCCTGCACTGAAACAGATCATTTCAGACATTACTGGAGGGAAGGGTCATGCCCTCCCTCAAGATAAGTCAAATAAGACAAGGACCAAACAAAATAATTTTCGTTCCTTTCGAAACTTCAAGGGTGGTCCCGCTTCCTCTTCCACTGCTCCAAAGCAAGAGGGGAACTTTGCTCAATCCAAGCCCACCTGGAGACCTAACCAGGCTTGGAACAAGGGTAAACAGGCCAAAAAGTCTGCTGCTGCCACTAAGACAGCATGAAGGGGAAGCCCCCGATCCGGGACCGGATCAAGTAGGGGGCAGACTTTCTCTCTTTGCTCAGGCCTGGGCAAGAGACGTTCAGGACTCCTGGGCCATAGAAATTGTAACCCAGGGGTATCTCCTAGATTTCAAAGATTCTCCTCCAAGGGGAGGTTCCATCTTTCTCAATTGTCTGTAAACCAGACAAAAAGAGAGGTGTTCTTACGCTGTGTAGAAGACCTTTTTACTATGGGAGTGATCTGCCCAGTTCCGAAAACAGAACAGGGGCAAGGTTTCTACTCCAATCTGTTTGTGGTTCCCAAAAAAGAGGGAACCTTTAGAACAATTCTAGATCTCAAGATCCTAAACCAATTCCTAAGAGTTCCATCCTTCAAGATGGAGACCATTCTGACTATTTTACCAATGATCCAGGAGGGTCAATATATGACTACCGTGGATCTAAAGGATGCGTATCTACACATTCTTATCCACAAAGATCATCACCAGTTCCTCAGGTTTGCCTTTCTGGACAGGCATTTCCAGATTGTGTCTCTTTCCTTCGGGTTGGCCACGGCGCCAAGAATCTTCACAAAGGTGCTAGGGTCCCTTCTGGCGGTCCTAAGGCCGAGGGGCATAGCAGTGGCGCCTTATCTAGACGACATCTTAATTCAAGCGTCGACTTTCCAACTTGCCAAGTCTCACACGGACTTAGTGTTGGTCTTTCTAAGATCTCATTCCTGGGAACTCTGATAGATTCGGTGGACATGAAAATATTTCTGACGGAGGTTAGGAAATCAAAGATTTTAACCACCTGCCGAGCTCTTCATTCCATTCCTCGGCCGTCATTGGCCAGTGTATGGAGGTAATCGGACTTATGGTAGCGGCAATGGACATAGTTCCGTTTGCTTGCTTGCATCTCAGACCACTGCAACTATGCATGCTCAAACAGTGGAATGGGGATTATGCAGATTTATCGCCTTAGATAAATCTGGATCAAGAGACCAGAGATTCTCTTCTTTGGTGGTTGTCACAGGATCACCTGTCCAGGGGAATGTGTTTCCGCAGGCCAGCGTGGGTTATTGTGACGACGGACGCCAGCCTACTGGGCTGGGGTGCAGTCTGTAATTCCCTGAAAGCACAGGGTTTGTGGACTCGGGAGGAGGCCCTCCTACCGATAAATATTCTGGAATTAAGAGCGATATTCAATGCTCTTCAGGCGTGGCCTCAGCTAGCTTCGGCCGGATTCATCAGGTTTCAGTCGGACAACATCACGACTGTAGCTTATATCAATCATCAGGGGGGAACAAGGAGTTCCTTGGCGATGATAGAAGTTTCCAGGATAATCCAATGGGACTCACTCTTGCCATCTATCAGCGATCTATATCCCAGGGGTGGAGAACTGGGAGGCAGATTTTCTAAGTCATCAGACTTTTCATCCGGGGGAGTGGGAGCTCCATCCGGAGGTGTTTGCTCAACTGGTTCAGCTATGGGGCACACCAGAATTGGATCTGATGGCGTCTCGTCAGAACGCCAAACTTCCTCGTTACGGATACAGGTCAAGGGATCCTCAGGCAGTACTGATAGATGCTCTAGCAGTACCCTGGTCGTTCAACCTGGCTTATGTGTTTCCACCATTCCCTCTCCTTCCGCGTCTGATTGCCAGAATCAAACAGGAGAGAGCTTTGGTGATTTTGATAGCGCCTGCGTGGCTACGCAGGACTTGGTATGCAGACCTGGTGGACATATAATCTCTGCCACCATGGACTCTGCCACTGAGACGGGACCTTTTGATTCAAGGTCCATTCAAGCATCCAAATCTAATTTCTCTGCAACTGACTGCTTGGAGATTGAACGCTTGATTTTATCAAAGCGGGGTTTCTCTGAGTCGGTCATAGATACCTTGATTCAGGCTCGAAAGCCTGTCACCAGGAAGATCTATCATAAGATATGGCGTAAATATCTTTTTTGCTGTGAATCCAAAGGCTCATGGAGTAAGATCAGGATTCCTAGGATTTTGTCTTTTCTCCAAGAAGGGTTGGAGAAAGGATTGTCCGCTAGTTCCTTAAAGGGACAGATATCTGCTTTGTCTATTCTGTTGCACAAGCGTCTGGCAGATGTCCCAAACGTTCAGGCTTTTGTCAGGCTTTAGTTAGAATTAAGCCTGTGTTTAAACCTGTTGCTCCGCCATGGATTCTCAATTTAGTTCTTAAAGTTCTTCAGGGGGTTCCGTTTGAACCCATGCATTCCATAGATATTAAGCTTCTATTTTGGAAAGTTCTATTTCTAGTTGCTATCTCTTTAGCTCGAAGAGTTTCTGAACTATCTGCATTACAATGTGACTCGCCTTATCTTGTTTTCCATGCTGATAAGGTGGTTTTGCGTACCAAACCTGGGTTTCTCCCTAAAGTTGTTTCTAACAGGAATATCAATCAGGAAATTGTTGTTCCTTCTCTGTGTCCTAATCCTTCTTCTAAGAAGGACCGTCTGTTGCACTACTTCATTCCATTCCTCGGCCGTCATTGGCCAGTGTATGGAGGTAATCGGACTTATGGTAGCGGCAATGGACATAGTTCCGTTTGCTTGCTTGCATCTCAGACCACTGCAACTATGCATGCTCAAACAGTGGAATGGGGATTATGCAGATTTATCGCCTTAGATAAATCTGGATCAAGAGACCAGAGATTCTCTTCTTTGGTGGTTGTCACAGGATCACCTGTCCAGGGGAATGTGTTTCCGCAGGCCAGCGTGGGTTATTGTGACGACGGACGCCAGCCTACTGGGCTGGGGTGCAGTCTGTAATTCCCTGAAAGCACAGGGTTTGTGGACTCGGGAGGAGGCCCTCCTACCGATAAATATTCTGGAATTAAGAGCGATATTCAATGCTCTTCAGGCGTGGCCTCAGCTAGCTTCGGCCGGATTCATCAGGTTTCAGTCGGACAACATCACGACTGTAGCTTATATCAATCATCAGGGGGGAACAAGGAGTTCCTTGGCGATGATAGAAGTTTCCAGGATAATCCAATGGGACTCACTCTTGCCATCTATCAGCGATCTATATCCCAGGGGTGGAGAACTGGGAGGCAGATTTTCTAAGTCATCAGACTTTTCATCCGGGGGAGTGGGAGCTCCATCCGGAGGTGTTTGCTCAACTGGTTCAGCTATGGGGCACACCAGAATTGGATCTGATGGCGTCTCGTCAGAACGCCAAACTTCCTCGTTACGGATACAGGTCAAGGGATCCTCAGGCAGTACTGATAGATGCTCTAGCAGTACCCTGGTCGTTCAACCTGGCTTATGTGTTTCCACCATTCCCTCTCCTTCCGCGTCTGATTGCCAGAATCAAACAGGAGAGAGCTTTGGTGATTTTGATAGCGCCTGCGTGGCTACGCAGGACTTGGTATGCAGACCTGGTGGACATATAATCTCTGCCACCATGGACTCTGCCACTGAGACGGGACCTTTTGATTCAAGGTCCATTCAAGCATCCAAATCTAATTTCTCTGCAACTGACTGCTTGGAGATTGAACGCTTGATTTTATCAAAGCGGGGTTTCTCTGAGTCGGTCATAGATACCTTGATTCAGGCTCGAAAGCCTGTCACCAGGAAGATCTATCATAAGATATGGCGTAAATATCTTTTTTGCTGTGAATCCAAAGGCTCATGGAGTAAGATCAGGATTCCTAGGATTTTGTCTTTTCTCCAAGAAGGGTTGGAGAAAGGATTGTCCGCTAGTTCCTTAAAGGGACAGATATCTGCTTTGTCTATTCTGTTGCACAAGCGTCTGGCAGATGTCCCAAACGTTCAGGCTTTTGTCAGGCTTTAGTTAGAATTAAGCCTGTGTTTAAACCTGTTGCTCCGCCATGGATTCTCAATTTAGTTCTTAAAGTTCTTCAGGGGGTTCCGTTTGAACCCATGCATTCCATAGATATTAAGCTTCTATTTTGGAAAGTTCTATTTCTAGTTGCTATCTCTTTAGCTCGAAGAGTTTCTGAACTATCTGCATTACAATGTGACTCGCCTTATCTTGTTTTCCATGCTGATAAGGTGGTTTTGCGTACCAAACCTGGGTTTCTCCCTAAAGTTGTTTCTAACAGGAATATCAATCAGGAAATTGTTGTTCCTTCTCTGTGTCCTAATCCTTCTTCTAAGAAGGACCGTCTGTTGCACTACTTGGACGTGGTTCGTGCCTTCAAGTTTTATTTGCAGGCAACCAAAGATTTTCGCCAATCATCTTCTTTGTTTGTTGTCTATGCTGGAAAGCGTAGAGGTCAAAAGGCTACAGCTACCTCTCTTTCCTTTTGGCTGAAAAGCATCATCCGTTTGGCTTATGAGACTGCTGGACAGCAGCCTCCTGAAAGAATTACAGATCACTACACTAGAGCGGTGGCTTCCACATGGGCTTTTAAAAATGATGCTTCTGTTGAACAGATTTGTAAGGCTGCGACTTGGTCTTCGCTTTATACCTTTTCCAAAATTTACAAATTTGATACTTTTGCTTCTTCTGGGGCTATTTTTGGGAGAAAGGTTTTGCAAGCAGTGGTGCCTTCCGTTTAGGTTCCTGTCTTGTCCCTCCCTTCATCTGTGGCCTAAAGCTTTGGTATTGGTATCCCACAAGTTAGGATGAATCTCTTGCAAAAGAAAACAGAATTTATGCTTACCTGATAAATTTCTTTCTTTTGCGATGTACTGAGTCCACGGCCCGCCTTGTCTATTCAAGACAGATAGTATTTTTTATGTAAACTTCAGTCACCTCTGCACCTTATAGTTTCTCCTTTTCTTCCTTGGCCTTCAATCGAATGACTGGGGGGTGGAGTTAAGGGGGGAGCTATATAGACAGCTCTGCTGTGGTGCTCTCTTTGCTACTTCCTGTCAGGAAGGACAATATCCCACAAGTTAGGATGAATCCGTGGACTCGGTTCATCGCAAAAGAATGAAATTTATCAGGTAAGCATAAATTCTGTGTTTTGTATATTACCCCTCTTCCTGTAATGCTTCTGGTTCTCTCCATGTTAAGAGCTATGATGCTTATTTTTTTGCATCTTACTTTAGCATAAGCATTTTTTTCCATTCCTGAAACTGCTATATGAGGAAATTGGATATTTTGTTTAACCCCTTAATGACAACTGACGTACCAGGTACGTCATGCATTAACTAACAGTTAATGACAATAGACGTACCTGGTACGTCAGTTGTCTAAGAGAGTGCTAGAAGCGATCACAATCGCTTCCAGCAGCTCTCAGGGTATTGCAGTGATGCCTCCATATGGAGGCATCCTGCAATACCTTTTCAGAAGACTCCGAAGCAGAGAGAGCCACTCTGTGGCCCTCTCTGCACCGGTAGCGATGGTGCTGGTTCGTTGGTGGGTGGGAGCACATCAGGGAGGCGGGTGGGCGGCCCATCGCTACCCGGCATCCGGTTCCTGTAAGTGCTATGTGCACGCCGGGTGCCGGGAGCGTGCGGGGGCGCGCGTGCGCCCGATTACATGGCCACTGACACCAATGAGAAAGGAAGGGGGGACAAAAATGAATGAAAAATAAATAAATATATAAGGATCTGGGAGGGGGAGGGGGTTGGGGTATTGTGGGGGGCTGCTACACTACAGAAAACATTAAAAATGGCAAAAAATTGCAAAAAAAACACTTGTTTTGGGGGCAAATTGGGTACTGGCAGACAGCTGCCAGTACCCAAGATGGCGGCAATTAGGTAGGGGAGAGGGTTAGAGAGCTGGGGGGGGGATCATGGAGGTTGGGGCTAAGGCAGGGGTCCATCACAGCTAAAACATTTTAATTTTTTTTATTAAAAAAAAGAAAAACTCCTTTTATTTAGTACTGGCAGACTTTCTGCCAGTACTTAAGATGGCAGGGACAATTGTGGGGTGGGGAGGGAAGAGAACTGTTTGGGAGGGATCAGGGGGTGGGATGTGTCAGGTGGGAGGCTGATCTCTACCCTAAAGCTAAAATTAACCCTGCAAGCTCCCTACAACCTACCTAATTAACCCCTTCACTGCTGGGCATAATTTACGTGTGGTGCGCAGCAGCATTTAGTGGCCTTCTAATTACCAAAAAGCAATGCCAAAGCCATATAAGTCTGCTATTTCTGAACAAAGGGGATCCCAAAGAAGCATTTACAACCATTTGTGCCTTAAATTGCACAAGCTGTTTGTAAATAATTTCAGTGGGAAACCTAAAGTTTGTGACAAAATTTGTGAAAAAGTGAACTTTTTTTTTTATTTGATGACATTTGGCGGTGAAATGGTGGCATGAAATATACCAAAATGGGCCTAGATCAATACTTTGGGTTGTCTTCTAAAAAAAAATATATACATGTCAAGGGATATTCAGGTATTCCTGACAGATATCAGGGTTCCAATGTAACTAGCGCTAATTTTGAAAAAAAGTTGTTTGGAAATAGCAAAGTGCTACTTGTATTTATGGCCCTATAACTTGCAAAAAAAGTAAAGAACATGTAAACATTGGGTATTTCTAAACTCAGGACAAAATTTAGAAACTATTTAGCATAGGTGTTTTTTGGTGATTGTAGATGTGTAACAGATTTTTGGGGTCAAAGTTAGAAAAAGTGTGTTTTTTTCAATTTTTTCCTCATATTTTATATTTTTTTTATAGGAAATTATAAGATATGATGAAAATAATGGTATCTTTAGAAAGTCCATTTAATGGCGAGAAAAACGGTATATAATATGTGTGGGTACAGTAAACGAGTAAGAGGAAAATTACAGCTAAACACAAACACCGCAGAAATGTAAAAATAGCCATTGTCATTAAGGGTAAGAAAATTGAAAAATGGTCCGGTCATTAAGGGGTTAAATGTTGTTTTATTCTTTTTACATTTTGCAAGATGTCTCAATCTGATCCTGCCTCTGATGTTGCTGTAGAAACCATTCTGCCTGAACACAGTTTTACCAATGCTAAGTGTGTCTGTTGTAAATTAACTGATGTTATTTATTCAGCCCAATTATGTTACATTTGTCATGATAAGCTTTTGCATGCTGATAATGTTTATATTATTACTAATACACCGTCTGTTGTTCCTTCAACGTCTAAAGTACCTGATATTCCTGCAGATGTAAAGAATTATATTGCTGCAGCTATAGATAAGGCTATGTCTGCTATACTGCCTTTAAATAAACGTAAAAGGTCTTTTAAAGCTTCTCATAATTCTGATGAAATTTGTATTGACCGACAGCATACTGAAATTTCCTCTGCTGATGAGGATTCTTCTGGTTCAAAAGATCCTGATTCAGATTCTGAAATTGACAAATCTTCCTATCTGTTCTGATCGATTATATTTGTTCTTTGTTGAAGGAAGTTCTGGTTATTTTGGGTATTGAAGAGTCTAGTCCTCTTGATAATAAAGCCAGTAAACATTTGAATACTGTTTTTAAACCTCCTAAGGTTGCTCCTGAGGTTTTTCCTGTTCCAGATGCTGTTTCTGATATGATTACTAAGGAATGGTCTAAGCCTGGTTCTTCTTTCAATCCTTCTAGGTTTAAGAAGTCGTATCCTTTACCTGTGGCTAATTTAGAGTTTTGGGGAAAAGTTCCTAAGGTTGATGGGGCTATTTCCACTCTTGCCAAACATACTACTATTCCTATGGAAGATAGTACTTCTTTTAGGGATCCTTTAGATAGGAGGATTATATTTGAAGAGCATATTTACATTCTGGCTATATTCTTAGACCTGCTATTTATATGGCTGATGTGGCTGCTGCTTCAACTTTTTGGTTGGGTAGTTTAGCCCGGCAGGTAGAAGATTATGATTTGTCCAGCATTATTCTTCTGCTTCAACATGCTAATCATTTCATTTGTGATGCTATATTTGACATTATTAAAATCAATGTTAAATCTATGTCTTTAGCTATTTTAGCCAGAAGAGCTTTATGGCTTAAATCTTGGCATGGTGACATAGTGTCTAAATCTAGATTACTATCTCTATCTTTCCAAGGTAAGAATGTATTTGGTTCTCAATTAGATTCTATTATTTCCACTGTTACTGGAGGGAAGGGAGTTTTCTTACCTCAAGATAAAAAATCTAAAGGTAAATTTAAGGCTCCTAATCGTTTTTTTTCCTTTCGTCAGAATAAGGAACAAAAGTCTACTCCTTCCCCTAAGGCCTCTGGTTCCAATTGGAAACCATCCTCAAATTGGAATAAAACCAAGCCTTACAAAAGACCAAATCCTGCCCCCAAGACTGCATGAAGGTGCGGCCCTCAATCCAGTTCAGCTGGTGGGTGGCAGATAGAAATTGTTTCAGGAAATTTGGTTAGGTTCTGTTCAGAATCAGTGGATTCAGAATATTGTGTCTCAAGGGTATCGAATAAGATTCAGAATAAGGCCTCCAGTGAGAAGATTCTTTCTTTCTCATGTTCCAACAAATCCTGTGAAAGCTCAGGTTTTTCTGAAATGTGTTTCAGATCTAGAGCTTTCAGGTGTGATTGTTCCAGTTCCTCTACAGGAACTGGGTTTGGGGTTTCATTCAAATCTGTTCATTGTCCCAAAGAAAAAGAATTCTTTCAGACCAGTTCTGGATCTGAAACTTTTAAATCGTTTTGTAAGATTCCCAACTTTCAAGATGGTGACTATATGGACTATTCTGCCTTTTGTTCAGCAAGGGCATTTTATGTCCACAAAAGACTTACAGGATGCTTATCTTCATATTCCAATTCATCCAGACCACTATCGGTTTCTGAGATTCTCTTTTCTAGACAAGCATTACCAGTTTGTCGCTCTTCCATTTGGCCTAGCGACAGCTCCAAGAATCTTTTCAAAGCTTCTAGGTGCCCTTTTATCTGTAATCAGAGAGCAGGGTATTGCAGTGTTTCCTTATTTGGACGATATCTTGGTACTAGCTCAGTCTTTTCATTTAGCAGAATCTCACACAAAATAACTTCATAGTCATGGTTGGAGGATCAATTTACAAAAGAGTTTCTTGATTCCTCAAACAAAGGTCACCTTTTTAGGCTTCCAGATAGATTCAGTGCCCATGACTCTGTCTTTAACAGACAAGAGGCAAATTAAATTGGTTTTAGCTTGTCTAAACCTTCAGTCTCAATCATTCCCTTCAGTGGCTATGTGCATGGAAGTTTTAGGTCTTATGACTGCAGCATCGGACGCAATCCCCTTTGCTCGTTTTCATATGAGACCTCTGCAGCTTTGCATGCTAAATCAATGGTGCAGGGATTATACTTGGATATCACAATTGATATGCTTAAATCCCAACATTCAACTCTCTCTGTCTTGGTGGTTGGACCATCATCGGATTATTCAAGGGCCTCTTTTGTTCGTCCTTCCTGGACTGTGATCTCAACAGATGCAAGTCTTACAGGTTGGGGAGCTGTCTGTGTGTCTCTGACAGCACAATGGGTTTGGAAACCTCAAGAGGCGAGGTTACCAATCAATATTTTAGAACTCCATGCTATTTTTAGAGCTCTTCAGGCTTGGCCTCTATTAAGGAGAGGACTTTTCTATTTCAAACAGACAATTTTACAACAGAGGCATATGTCAATCATCAGGGAGGGACGCGCAGTTTCTTAGCAATGAGGGAAGTATCTCGGATACTTTCTTGGGCGGAGTCCATCTCTTGTCTAATTTCTGCAAATCATATTCCAGTTGTAGACAATTGGGAAGCGGATTATCTCAATCGTCAGACTTTGAATCCAGGGGAGTGGTCTCTCCATCCAGATGTGTTTTTATCAGATTGTACTGATGTGGGGTCTTCCAGAAATAGATCTGATGGCTTCTCATTTGAACAAGAAACTTCCCAGATATCTTTTCAGATCTAAGGATCCTCAGGCAGAGATGGTGGATGGTTTAGCAGTTCCTTGGTTTTACCAACCTGCTTACATTTTTCCACCTCTAGTTCTTCTCACAAGGGTGATTTCCAAGATCATAATGGAACAATCTCATGTGTTTCTGATAGCACCTGCATGGCCTCACAGGTTCTGGTATGCGGATCTTGTCCGGATGTCCAGTTGCCAGCCTTGGCCACTTCCTTTAAGGCCAGACCTTCTGTCTCAAGGGCCGTTTTTCGATCAGGATCTCAAATCTCTAAATTTGATGGTATGGAAATTGAACGCTTAGTTCTTAGTCATAGAGGTTTCTTTGACTCAGTAATTGACACTGTTACAGGCTCGTAAGTCTGTTTCGAGAAAGATTTATTATCGAGTTTGGAAAACCTATGTTTTATGGTGCTCATCTCATAATTTTTCTTGGCATTCTTTTAGAATTCCTCTGATTTTACAGTTTCTTCAGGATGGTTTTGATAAAGGTGTATCTGCAAATACTTTGAAGGGACAAATCTCTGCTCTTTCTGTCTTATTTTATAGAAAGATTGCTAAGCTTCCTGATATTCACTGTTTTGTTCAGGCTTTGGTTCGTATCAAACCTGTTATTAAGTCTATTTCTCCTCCTTGGAGTCTTAATTTGGTGTTAAGTATTTTTCAGGCTCCTCCTTTTGAGCCTATGCTCTCTCTGGATATTAAACTACTTTCTTGGAAAGTGTTGTTTCTTTTGGCTATCTCTTCTGCTAGAAGAGTTTCTGAGTTGTCGGCTCTTTCTTGGGAGTCTCCTTATCTGAAATTTCATCAAGATAAAGCGATTTTACGGACTTCGTTTAAATTTTTGCCTAAGGTTGTGAATTCTAACATTAGTAGGGAAATTGTTGTTTTTTCCTTGTGTCCTAATCCCAAGAATTCTCTTGAGAGATCTCTACATTCTTCGGATGTGGTAAGAGCTTTGAAATACTATGAAGCTACTAAGGATTTCAGAAAGACTTCTAGTATATTTGTTATTTTCTTTTAGGTCAGAAAGCCTCTGCCATTTCTTTGGCATCTTGGTTGAAACTTTTGATTCACAAGGCTTATTTGGAGGCGGGGCAGTCACCGTCTCAGAGAATTGCAGCTCATTCTACGAGATCAGTTGCCACTTCTTGGGCTTTCAAGAATGGAGCTTCAGTTGATCAGATTTGTAAAGCAGCAACTTGGTGGTCTTTGCATACATTTACTAAATTTTACCATTTTGATGTATTTGCTTCTTCAGAAGCAGTCTTTGGTAGAAAAGTTCTTCAGGCAGCTGTCTCAGTTTGATTCTTTTTGCCTATGATTTAAGTTTTTGAAATTTAAGAGAACTTAATTATTATTTGGATTTGATTTTTTCAGCGGAAGTAGCTGTTTTTATTTTATCCCTCCCTCTCTAGTGACTCTGTGGTTTTCCACATCTTGGGTATTGTATCCCATACGTCGCTAGCTCATGGACTCTTGCCACTTAAATGAAAGAAAACAAAATTCATGTAAAAACTTACCTGATAAATTTATTTCTTTCATAGTGGCAAGAGACCATGAGGCCCACCCTATTTTTTTGGTGATTATGTTTTTTTTTTATAAAAGCACATTTATTTTTTTAATCCTTTTTTACACCTCATTACTTGGCTATACGTTAAAACTCAAGTATGAGTGAAGTGGGGGGTGTATTTGTTGGCACTTTGAGGTTTGGGCAGGTTTTGCCCCATCCTGGTAGGAATGTATATCCCATACGTCACTAGCTCATGGACTCTTGCCACTATGAAATAAATTAATTTATCAGGTAAGTTCTTACATAAATTATGTTTTTTGTGCGCATGTTTTTTTTTCTCCTAGCCGCTCTTTGTCTGCGCTTTCTTTGTGTTTGGGTACTCACTGTTGTCAGCTTTTTCTGTTTGACTGTTATTAGAGTTTCAGTTTTATTTTTCCTGCCGCGCTGTTCCCACTATTTTTTTTTTTTTAATTTCTGTGCGCTGAGACAACATGTTTCTTATTACACCTGTGCCCTCTGTTTATCTGCCACACCTGCTATTTTTATTTAAGTAGTAAGTTTTTTATTAGCCATAAATAAATCGTATTTATCACAAAGGTATTTTGTTCCACGTTATCCTATGTAATCAAACTTTAATCTTATTGTCTCTGTTACACATTGCATCATCATTATTCTACTGTGAGCTGAAGAAGTTTTTAGGTACATTTTTTTTACATAGAGATGTTCAGGTGATATTTTTATGTCAGCTTTTTACAGTTAAGCTGCATCACTTTTTTAGCATATGAGTATTATGTCCCTTTAAGTACTGTTGGATTTTTGGGAATCTTTGCCTCCTCTTAGTGGCAAGGAGTAGAATTCCCAGGAATAATGGATCATGAGCTCTCACCGCCATGAAAAAAAAAAAAAATTATTATCAGGTAATCATAAATCTTGTTATTGCATGAAAAAGCTTATATGAAACGTTTACATTTGACTTCACCCATAATAGCGTTGTGTTCACTAACCTATTGTTTATGCTGCATAAGAGCCAAGTATGGTAAAGTAATTAATAACCTGATCAGCATACATATTTATAAGAATTGTGAGCAGCGTCTTTGTTCTTTATGCTATATATCTCTTAATAAAGAACACGTGACAAAAAAAAGAATTGTGAGCTTGTTTTGTTGTTAGTATATGATGTCCATTTTAAACATTTTGGATGTTTCTTTTTCAAAAATAAATATGTTATATTGTTTAAATACGATAGTGTAATCAGTATAGTTATTAGGAAGGGTTAGTGTCTAAAGGGACAGTAAACACCTCTTGCATTTCTGTAATAATTGTGCTTTGTGCCACACTTCTAGAGAGGTTAAATAGCAACATCTGCAACCTGGTTTTTCAAAATGCTGCTTTAACCAGCTTGGCTAACATGCAGCATTTGCAGGTAACATATTTTGTTTGTTGGCCTCTCTAGGGAGTATGCCATATGCACAATTTATACACAAATGCAACAGGTTATTAAAGGGACATGAAACCCAACTTTCTTTCATGTAATTAGCAAGAGTCCATGAGCTAGTGACGTATGGGATATACATTCCTACCAGGAGGGGCAAAGTTTCCCAAACCTTAAAATGCCTATAAATACACCCCTCACCACACCCACAATTCAGTTTTACAAACTTTGCCTCCCGTGGTGGTGGTGAAGTAAGTTTGTGCTAGATTCTACGTTGATATGCGCTTCGCAGCAGGCTGGAGCCCGGTTTTCCTCTCAGTGTGCAGTGAATGTCAGAGGGATGTGAAGAGAGTATTGCCTATTTGAATTCAATGGTCTCCTTCTACGGGATCTATTTCATAGGTTCATCTCTTACCTCCCTTTTCAGATTGACAATATACTCTTATATATATACCATTACCTCTACTGATTCTCGTTTCAGTACTGGTTTGGCTTTCTACTACATGTAGATGAGTGTCCTGGGGTAAGTAAGTCTTATTTTTTTGTGACACTCTAAGCTATGGTTGGGCACTTTTATATAAAGTTCTAAATAGATGTGTTTAAACATTTATTTGCCTTGATTCAGGATGATCAATATTCCTTATTTCAGACAGTCAGTTTCATTATTTGGGATAATGCATATGAATAATTAATTTTTTTCTTACCTTAAAAATTGACTTTTTTTCCTGTGGGCTATTAGGCTCGCGGGGCTGAAAATGCTTCATTTTATTGCGTCATTCTTGGCGCAGATTTTTTTGGCGCAAAAATTTTCTTTGTCATTTCCGGAGTCGTACTTGTCGCCGGAAGTTGTTTGTGATTGCGTCATTTTTTTGACGTTTTGCGCCAAAAATGTCGGCGTCGCCGGATGTGGCCAAAAGCATTTAGGCGCCTAATAATGTGGGCGTCTTTTTTGGTGCTAAAAAATATGGGCGTCATTATTGTCTCCACATTATTTAAGTTTCATTGTTTATTTGTTTCTGGTTGCTAGAAGCTTGTTCATTGGCATTTTTTCCCATTCCTGAAACTGTCATTTAAGGAATTTGATAGATTTTGCTTTACATGTTGTTTTTTCTATTACATATTGCAAGATGTCTCAGATTGACCCTGGATATCAGAAGCTACTTCTGGAAAAACGCTTGAATGAGTTCAGTCCTACCAAAGCTAAGTTCATTTATTTTAAATGTTATGAATGTTTATCTTTAGCTATGGTTTGTAATAGGTTATCATGATAAACTTTTACATGCAGAATCCATTAGTATTTATGCTTTATATATTGCCATTCTTTTTACATCTTATGTACAAGAAATATTTAGAAGATTTTTTTTTTAAGAAATATTTTTCTGATTCTATTTTAAAGGCTTTGTCTGACTTTGTGCCTTCTAATAAAATTTTTAGGTCTTTTTCAAACTTCTTTTTTATTGAAGTTTCAAATGACCAACAACATACTGATTTATCCTTCCCTGATGATGTTTTTTCTCATTCAGAATTTTCTTCATCAGATATTGACACTAACAAATCTACTTTTTTCTTAAAGTACATTTGTTCTTTGTTGAAAAGGTGTTGATTATTTAGGACATTAAGGCAACTAGTTCTTTTTCAAGACTAGCTAACATTATTTCTGCTTATTTATTCTTCTGTGTTTTCAGAGGTTTTTTTCCAATTCCTTATACTAGGGAATGGAATAGGCTGAGAATTTTCTTTTATTCCTTCTTCAAAGGTTTTAAACTATACTCTTTGCCGGCAGTTTAATTCAATTTGGAGGGTTCTCCAATTTATTGGGGCTATCTCTACTCCTACTAATTATGCTATTGTTTCTATAGCAAAATAGTATTTATTTTCCTTTAGATGGTTGTATCTTATTTATGGAAAATTATTTAGTTTCAGGTACCTTTCTTGGACCTGTGATTTATTTGGATGTTGCAATTGCTTCAGTTTTTCTGTTTACTTTAAGATCAAGTATCAGATTATGATTTATTTTAGCATTGTTAAAGGGAAAACATTTACTAGACTAGGTGCTGTTGCATTTGTCTTGTTGTTTTGCATTTATTGATTATGCAAGTCCACCGTATTGTCTGGTCCTTTAACTGGACTATCATGCTAATAATTTCATTTGTGTCTTCATTTTATTGAATATTTTTGCAAATGAGGTTTAATATATGTCTTTAGCTGTTTGAGCTAGAAGAATTTTGTGATTTCTAAAAATCCATATTTCTTTTGTTCTAAGATAATCAATTATTTGTTTTATAATTGGATTCAATTCTTAACTGTTACTCTGGGCTTCAAGATTGAGTTCTAAGACTAAAACTTTAAGCTTATACTAATTTGGTTGTTCTTATTAAGGAATGAATTCCTGAATTCTTTCCCAAGTAACATGTTTTTAATTGGAATTTTTTTTCAGTTCGAAATCAGCTCCCTTAAATTGCGATGTATGTGCCGTATTCCAGCTTGGCTGGCAAGGGGCAGGTTAAGACTTTTTTGAAATTTATTTGGTTCTATTCGGTCCAAATTACTTTGATTTTATTCCAGTAAGGCTAACACTTTCTTTAAGTGTGTTTCGGTCCTATTTATTTTGGGTACTGTTGAAGCATGGCTGGTCACCCGTGGGGTTCAAGCGCTGCTCAGACCTGGAATCTTCTGGGGTATTTCTTCCAGTTCCATTTTTAGGAACTGGGTTTTGGAGTTTTTATTCAAACTATTCTGCCTTTTTTTGGTCAGTGATAGCATTATTTGTTTTCATTAGATACAATAAATGCATATTTTTTCTGTATTTATTCAAATTATTTTCTGAGGATGCGGAATCTCATATGATTCACTTTGTTCTTCAGGACATAGTTAGAGGATCTTTTTTTCAAAAGCTCTTGATTCCTCTCACAAGGGTCACCTTTTTTAGGTTTCCAGATAGTTTGTGTCACTGTCTTTGTCTCTGTCAGACAAGGGACAATTTTATTGGGTTCCGTCTGTCGGTACCTTTAGTCTCTATTATTTCCTTCATTTGCTATATATGCATAGAAGTTTTAGGTCTTATGGCCACAGCATTGGATTCAATTCCCTTTGCTCATTTTCAATAGACAGAACCTTTCCAGTCTTTTATGCTGAATTATGGTGCAGGGATTCTAGAATTTCGCATTTTAAATCTTCAAATCCTAATATTTATCTCTCTTGATTTGGTGGTTAAGATCACCATCATTTAGTTCTCAACCTGGACCATGATCTCTACAGATGTGAGTCTTTTTGGTTGGGAGGCTGTCTGAGCATCTCTGTCAGCACAAGGGGTTTGGAAATCTCAGGAGGCGAGAATACCATTTGATATTTTAGAACTCCGTGTTTTCTCAGAGTTTTTCAGTTAGTTTCTTTTTGAGGAAGAGACGTTTATTGTTTTTCAGACAATATCACAACTATGGTGTATGTCAATCATCAGGGTAGGACTATCAGTCCTTAGGCTGTGACAGAAGTGTCTCGGATATTAGCTTTGGCTAAATCCAGCTCCTATCTAAATTCTGTGGTTTTTTTCCCAGGTATAGATATTTGGGAAGCGGATTATCTCTGTTAATCAAGCTTTACATCCGGGAGAATGGTCTCTCATACCCAGATATGTTTTTCAATTTTTCAGATGTGAGCATTTCTAGAAATAGATCTGTTGGCATCTCATCTGAATAAAAAACTTCCCTGGGGCCTATTCAGGTCCGGGGATCCTCAGGCGGAAGTAGTGTATGCATTGACATTTCTTTGGAAATTATCTTTTTGCCTATTTCTTTCTGCCTCTAGTTCTTCTTCCAAAATGATTTCCAAAATTCTTATGGAGTATTTGTTTGTTATGCTGGTGGCTCCAGCATGGCCTCTCAGGTTTTGGTATGCGGATTTCATTCGGATGGCCAGTTGCCAACCTTGGACACTTCCGTTTAAACCAGACCTTCTTTCTCAAGGCCCATTTCTTTCATGTAATTAGCAAGAGTCCATGAGCTAGTGACGTATGGGATATACATTCCTACCAGGAGGGGCAAAGTTTCCCAAACCTTAAAATGCCTATAAATACACCCCTCACCACACCCACAATTCAGTTTTACAAACTTTGCCTCCGATGGAGGTGGTGAAGTAAGTTTGTGCTAGATTCTACGTTGATATGCGCTCCGCAGCAAGTTGGAGCCCGGTTTTCCTCTCAGCGTGCAGTGAATGTCAGAGGGATGTGAGGAGAGTATTGCCTATTTGAATGCAGTGATCTCCTTCTACGGGGTCTATTTCATAGGTTCTCTGTTATCGGTCGTAGAGATTCATCTCTTACCTCCCTTTTCAGATCGACGATATACTCTTATATATACCATTACCTCTGCTGATTCTCGTTTTAGTACTGGTTTGGCTTTCTACAAACATGTAGATGAGTGTCCTGGGGTAAGTAAATCTTATTTTCTGTGACACTCTAAGCTATGGTTGGGCACTTTATTTATAAAGTTCTAAATATATGTATTCAAACATTTATTTGCCTTGACTCAGAATGTTCAACATTCCTTATTTTTCAGACAGTCAGTTTCATATTTGGGATAAATGCATTTGTTTCAATCATTTTTTCTTACCTTAAAAAATTTGACTTTTTCCCTGTGGGCTGTTAGGCTCGCGGGGGCAGAAAATGCTTCATTTTATTGTGTCATTCTTGGCGCGGACTTTTTTGGCGCAAAATTTTTTTTCTGTTTCCGGCGTCATACGTGTCGCCGGAAGTTGCGTCATTTTTTGACGTTTTTTTGCGTCAAAAATGTCGGCATTCCGGATGTGGCGTCTTTTTTGGCGCCAAAAGCATTTAGGCGCCAAATAATGTGGGCGTCTTTTTTGGCGCTAAAAAATATGGGCGTCATTTTTGTCTCCACATTATTTAAGTCTTATTTATTGCTTCTGGTTGCTAGAAGCTTGTTCACTGGCATTTTTTTCCCATTCCTGAAACTGTTATTTAAGGAATTTGATCAATTTTGCTTTATATGTTGTTTTTTTCTTTTACATATTGCAAGAGTCAGAAGATACTTCAGGAAAATCACTGCACAGTGCTGGAGCTACCAAGCTAAGTGTATCTGCTATAAACTTTTGGTATCTGTTTCTCCAGCTGTTATTTGTATTGCATGTCATGTCAAACTTATTAATGCAGATAAAATTTCCTTTAGTACTGTTACATTACCTGTTGCTGTTCCGTCAACATCTAATTTTCAGAGTGTTCCTGATAACATAAGAGATTTTATTTTTTTGAATCCATTAAGAAGGCTATGTCTGTTATTTCTCCTTCTAGTATACATAAAAGTCTTTTAAAACTTCTCTTTTTTCAGATGAATTTTTAAATGAACATCATCATTCTGATACTGATAATGGTTCTTCTGGTTCAGAGGTTTCTGTCTCAGAGGTTGATGCTGATAAATCTTTGTATTTGTTCAAGATGGAATTTATTCGTTCTTTACTTAAAGAAGTGTTATTTGCATTAGAAATAGAGGATTCTGGTCCTCTTGATACTAAATGTAAACGTTTAAATAAGGTTTTTAAATCTCCTGTAGTTATTCCAGAAGTGTTTTATCTCCCTGATGCTATTTCTGAAGTAATTTCCAGGGAATGGAATAATTTGGGTAATTTATTTACTCCTTCTAGACGTTTAAGCAAATTATATCCTGTGCCATCTGACAGATTAGAGTTTTTTGGGACAAAAATCCCTAAGGTTATGGGGCTGTCTCTACTCCTGCTAATGTACTACTATTCCTATGGCAGATAGTACTTCATTTAAGGATCCTTTAGATAGGAAAATTTAATCCTTTCTAAGAAAAGCTTACTTATGTTCAGGTAATCTTCTTAGACCTGCTATATTTTTAGCGGATGTTGCTGCAGCTTCAACTTTTTGGTTAGAAGCTTTAGCGCAACAAGTAACAGATCATAATTTTATAGCATTATTATTATTCTATAACATGCTAATAATTTTATTGGTGATACCATCTTTTGATATCATTAGAGTTGATGTCAGGTATATGTCTCTAGCTATTTTAGCTAGAAAAGCTTTATGGATTAAACTTGGAATGCTGACATGTCTTCTAAGTCAACTTTGCTTTCCCTTTCTTTCCAGGGTAAATAATCATTTTCGTTCCTTTCCTCACAACAAGGAACAAAAGCCTGATCCTTCATCCTCAGGAGCGGTATCAGTTTGGAAACTATTTCCAGTTTGGAATATATCCAAGCCTTATAGAAACCTATAGCCAGCTCCTAAGTACCTATGAAGGTGCGGCCCTTATTCCAGCTCAGCTGGTATGGGGCAGATTACGTTTTCTTCAAAGAAATTTGGATCAATTCCGTTCTTAATCTCTGGTTTCAGAAACATTGTTTCAGAAAGGTACAGAATTGGCTTCAAGTTAAGGCCTCCTGCTAAGAGATTCTTTTCTTTCCCGTGTCCCAGTTAACACAGCAAAGGCTCAGCATTTCTGAAATGTGTTTCAGATCTAGAGTTGGCTGGAGTATTTATGCCAGTTCCAGTTCTGGAACAGGGGCTGGGGTTTTATTTTATCTCTTCATTGTACCAAAGAAGGTCAATTCCTTCAGACCAGTTCCGGATCTATCATTATTGAATCGTTATGTTAGGATACCAACATTCAAGATGGTTACTGTAGGACTATCCTGCCTTTTGTTTAGCAAGGGCATTATATGTCTACAATAGATTTACAGGATGTGTATCTGCATATTCCGATTCATCCAGATCACTTTTAGTGTCTGAGATTCTCTTTTTAGACAAGCATTACCAGTTTTGTGTCTCTACCGTTTGGCCTAGCCTCAGTTCCAAGAATTTTTTTCAAAGGTTCTCGGTGCCCTTCTTTCTGTAATCAGAGAATAGGGTTTTTGTATTTCCTTATTTGGACGATATCTTGGTACTTGCTCAGTCTTCTCATTTTCGAAGAATCTCATACGAATCGACTTGTGTTGTTTCTTCAAGTTCATGGTTGGAGGATCAATTTACCAATCAGTTCATTGATTCCTCAGACAAGGGTAACCTTTTTAGGTTTCTATATAAATTCAGTGTCTATGACTCTGTCCTTGTCAGACAAGAGAAGTTTAACATTGATATCAGCTTGTCAAAACCTTCAGTCACAATCATTCCCTTTGGTAGCCTTATGCATGGAAATGTTGGGTCTTAGGACTGCCGCATCAGATGCGATCTCCTTTGCTCGTTTTCACATGCGACCTCTTCAGCTCTGTATGCTGAACCAATGGTGCAGGGATTACTCAAAGATATCTCAATTAATATCTTTAAACCGATTTTACGACACTCTCTGACATGGTGGACAGATCACCATCGTTTAGTTCAGGGGGCTTCTTTGTTCTTCCGACCTGGACTATAATCTCAACAGATGCAAGTCTTACAGGTTGGGGAGCTGTGTGGGGGTATCTGACGGCACAAGGGGTTTGGGAATCTCAGGAGGTGAGATTTCGGATCAATATTTTGGAACTCCGTGCAATTTTCAGAGATCTTCAGTCTTGGCCTCTTCTGAAGAGAGAGTTGTTCATTTGTTTTCAGATAGACAATGTCACAACTGTGGCATACATCAATCATCAAGGAGGGACTCACAGTCCTCTGGCTATGAAAGAAGTATCTCGAATTTTGGTTTGGGCGGAATCCAGCTCCTGTCTAATCTCTGCGGTTCATATCCCAGGTATGGACAATTGGAAAGCGGATTATCTCAGTCGCCAAACGTTGCATCCGGGCGAATGGTCTCTTCACCCAGAGGTATTTCTTCAGATTGTTCAAATGTGGGAACTTCCAGAAATAGATCTGATGGCTTCTCATCTAAACAAGAAACTTCCCAGGTATCTGTCCAGATCCCGGGATCCTCAGGCGGAGGCAGTGGATGCATTATCACTTCCTTGGAAGTATCATCCTGCCTATATCTTTCCGCCTCTAGTTCTTCTTCCAAGAGTAATCTCCAAGATTCTGAAGGAATGCTCGTTTGTTCTGCTGGTAGCTCCGGCATGGCCTCACAGGTTTTGGTATGCGGATCTTGTCCGGATGGCCTCTTGCCAACCGTGGACTCTTCCGTTAAGACCAGACCTTTTGTCTCAAGGTCCTTTTTTCCATCAGGATCTGAAATCCTTAAATTTAAAGGTATGGAGATTGAACGCTTGATTCTTGGTCAAAGAGGTTTCTCTGACTCTGTGATTAATACTATGTTACAGGCTCGTAAATCTGTATCCAGAGAGATATATTATAGAGTCTGGAAGACTTATATTTCTTGGTGTCTTTCTCATCATTTTTCTTGGCATTCTTTTAGAATACCGAGAATATTACAGTTTCTTCAGGATGGTTTAGATAAGGGTTTGTCCGCAAGTTCCTTGAAAGGTCAAATCTCTGCTCTTTCTGTTCTTTTTCACAGAAAGATTGCTATTCTTCCTGATATTCATTGTTTTGTACAAGCTTTGGTTCGTATAAAGCCTGTCATTCAGTCAATTTCTCCTCCTTGGAGTTTGAATTTGGTTCTGGGGGCTCTTCAAGCTCCTCCATTTGAACCTATGCATTCATTGGTTATTAAATTACTTTCTTGGAAAGTTTTGTTCCTTTTGGCCATCTCTTCTGCCAGAAGAGTTTCTGAATTATCTGCTCTTTCTTGTGAGTCTCCTTTTCTGATTTTTCATCAGGATAAGGTGGTGTTGCGAACTTCTTTTGAATTTTTACCTAAGTTGTGAATTCCAACAACATTAGTAGAGACATTGTGGTTCCTTCATTATGTCCTAATCCTAAGAATTCTAAGGAGAAATCGTTGCATTCTTTGGATGTTATTAGAGCTTTGAAATATTATGTTGAAGCTACTAAGTCTTTCCGAAAGACTTCTAGTTTATTTGTTATCTTTTCCGGTTTTAGAAAGGCCAGAAAACTTCTGCCATTTCTTTGGCATCTTGGTTGAAATCTTTAATTCATCTTGCCTATGTTGAGTCGGGTAAGACTCCGCCTCATAGGATTACAGCTCATTCTACTAGGTCAGTTTCTACTTCCTGGGCGTTTAGGAATGAAGCTTCGGTTGATCAGATTTGCAAAGCGGCAACTTGGTCCTCTTTGCATACTTTTACCAAATTCTACCATTTTGTTGTATTTTCTTCTTCTGAAGCAGTTTTTGGTAGAAAAGTACTTCAGGCAGCGGTTTCAGTTTGAATCTTCTGCTTATGTTTTTCATTAAACTTTATTTTGGGTGTGGATTATTTTCAGCAGGAATTGGCTGTCTTTATTTTATCCCTCCCTCTCTAGTGACTCTTGTGTGGAAAGATCCACATCTTGGGTAGTCATTATCCCATACGTCACTAGCTCATGGACTCTTGCTAATTACATGAAAGAAAACATAATTTATGTAAGAACTTACCTGATAAATTCATTTCTTTCATATTAGCAAGAGTCCATGAGGCCCGCCCTTTTTTGTGGTGGTTATGATTTTTTTGTATAAAGCACAATTATTCCAATTCCTTATTTTATATGCTTTCGCACTTTTTTCTTATCACCCCACTTCTTGGCTATTCGTTAAACTGAATTGTGGGTGTGGTGAGGGGTGTATTTATAGGCATTTTAAGGTTTGGGAAACTTTGCCCCTCCTGGTAGGAATGTATATCCCATACGTCACTAGCTCATGGACTCTTGCTAATATGAAAGAAATGAATTTATCAGGTAAGTTCTTACATAAATTATGTTTTTTTCCATCAGGATCTCAAATCATTAAATTTGAAGGGATGGAGATTGAACGCTTGGTTTCAGGCTCGTAAATCTGTCTCTAGAAAGATTTATTATTGAGTCTGGAAGAGCTACTTTTCTTGGCATTCTTTTAAAATTCATAGAATTTTATTATTTTTTTCAGGTTGGTTTGGATAAGGTTTTGTCTGCAGTTCTTTGTTAGGACAAATCTCTACTCTTTCTGTTCTTTTTTCACAGAAAGATTGCTAATCATCCTGATATTCATTGTTTTGTTCAGGCTTTGGTCCATATCAAGCCTGTCATTAATTCAATCTCTCCTCTTTGGAGTCTCAATTTGGTGCTGAGGGCTTTACAGGCTCCTCCGTTTGAAACTATGCATTTTCTGAACATTAAATTACTTTCTTGGAAAAGTATTGTTCCTTTTGGTTATTTCTTCTGCTAGAAGAATTTTTGAGCTATCTGCTCTTTTTTGTGAATATCTTTTTCTGATTTTTCATCAGGATAAGGCAGTGTTACTTCCTGATAGTCATCATTTTTTTCAGGTTTTGATTCGTATCAAACCTGTCATTAAGCCAATTTCTCCTCCTTGGAGTCTTAATTGGGTTCTGAAGGTTTTTCAGGCTCTTCTATTTGAGCATATGCTTGCTCTGGACATTAATTACTTTTATGGAAAGTATTGTTCTTTTTGGACATCTCTTCAGCTAGAACAGCTTTTGAATTATCTGTTCTTTCTTGTGAATCTCTTTTTTCTGATTTTTTTCATCAGGAAAAGGTGGTTTTTGCTGTCCTTATTTCAATTCTTACCTAAAGTTGTAAATTCTAACAAACATTAGGAAGGAATTATTGTTTTCCTAAGACTTCTTTGGTGAGATTCTTACTTTCTATGTTCTACCATTTTGATGTTTTCTCTTCTTTAGAAGCAGTTTTGGTAGAATGGTACTTCAGGCAGCTGTCTCAGTTTGATTCTTCTGCTTATAATTTCAGTTTTTTTTCATTATAAAAATTGAAACTTTTTTTGATTTGGGTAGTGGATTCATTTTTCAGCGGAATTGGCTGTCTTTATTTTATCCCTCCCTCTCTAGTGACTCTTGCGTGGAAGTTCCACATCTTGGGTATTTATTATCCCATACGTCACTAGCTCATGGACTCTTGCTAATTACATGAAAGAAAACATAATTTATGTAAGAACTTACCTGATAAATTAATTTCTTTCATATTAGCAAGAGTCCATGAGGCCCACCCTTTTTTGTGGTGGTTATGATTTTTTTGTATAAAGCACAATTATTCCAATTCCTTATTTTTTTTATGCTTTCGCTCTTTTCTTATCACCCCACTTCTTGGCTATTCGTTAAACTGAATTGTGGGTGTGGTGAGGGGTGTATTTATAGGCATTTTAAGGTTTGGGAAACTTTTCCCCTCCTGGTAGGAATGTATATCCCATACGTCACTAGCTCATGGACTCTTGCTAATATGAAAGAAATGAATTTATCAGGTAAGTTCTTACATAAATTATGTTTTTTTTCTTTTTCTTATTTTTCATGATTCAGATAGAGAATATGATTTTAAACAACTTTCCAGTTTACTTATTTTATCCAATTTGCTTAATTCTCTTGGTATCTATTTTTGAAGGAGCAGCAGTGCACTACTGGGAGCTATCTGAAGACATCTGGTGAACCAATGAAAAGAGGCATTTTTGTGCATCCATCAATCAGCAGCCTGCTCCTGAGCCTACCTAGATATGCTTTTCAATTAAGAATACCAGGAGAATTAAGAAATTTAGATAATAGAAGCAAATTGGAAAGTTGTTTAAAATCACATGTTCTGTCTGAATCATGAAAAAAAAAATGGGTTTCATGTCCCTTTAAGGTCCTTTTAGATAGCCCAAATTACGATTAGCTGTTTAAAACCCCTTTACATTTACCATAAACTGTGCCGGATTTTTTTGTTGTTGTTTATTTTACACATAACCCTCTTGATGTGTTTTTTCCATAGACTAGCTAAAATTTGCTTGTATGTATTCTCCTATTGGACTTCCTTTTGTGAGCAGATTATATTTCTTTCATCAGGTGGTGAGAGTCCACGAGCCATGGTGTGTGGGAGTATTCCCCTCCTGACCACTAGGAGGAGGCAAAAGACACCCCAACACACTTTAAATCCCTCCCAATTCCCATGATCCTCATTCATTTTCTTTTGCCTCCTTGATGAGGAGTGAGGTAAAAGGGAAGTACAAGATCTACTCATCATTTGAAAGGGGATCCTCTAACCAATCGGAGGCCCAAATTCTCAGTAACCTGTAGTTCAGAGGGGCAGACAAGGAGTTTTAAGCCAGGCAGTGATAGGTCTTTTCTCATTGAAGAAATGTTGCAGGCTTCCCAGTTGAAATTTGGACTTGTCCACCAATCCCCTGGTTACAGTGATCTGCTCCTTGTGGATTCACAGCCCTCCCCAGGTGAGATTTTGACTTATCCACCAATCCTCTGGGTTGAGATGCTGTTATTAAACTTAGATCCTTGGCATTGTTCTCACACTGCCTAGGATAGGCTTATCTACTGGAAGCAAGTTGCTGCAGCTGAGGTAGGCACAGTGGAGGGAGGTGCTGAGAGGTAAGTACCTGCACTTTCATAGCCCACGGGCTATTAGTATGAAAATGTTCACATGCTTCACATACTTATACTAGCAGTTTATAGCACGTTTAGGCACTTTTTAAAAAGAAACTTTGCTTTTTGAAGTTACTGTTGCTTTAAATTTAGCATGGTCAGCTTATCATGCATAGAAGTTGCTTCTGAGCTTTGCACAGTATGTTTTCTATCATAAGTTTGTGAGATTCCACAATTCATTATGCTTCGGATTCACTTCCTAGCCACTAAGAGGAGGCAAAGTTCCCTAAAACTGTCTATAGCACTTCATCCCTCCCACTTCACTGGTATGTCTGTTAAAACTTTGCCTCCCAGGAGGTGGGTGAAGAATTGAGAAGCTCTTAACAAATTTTAGAGATAAGTTTTCAGATTGATTTGAGACTCATTTTCCCCCTCAGAGAGCTGCTGCAAGAGAGACAGAGGGGTGTATGGAGTATAGGCAGTGGCACAATTTACTCTCATTGAGGAAGTTAATCACAAGCCTAGCAATGGATATCTCAGGGACAGATACGTAGCCTCCTCCTGTTGGTGCGTCATTTTACTCTAATATTGGTATCCTCTGCTGTAATGTGCTCAGCACTGGATGGGCTACCACTGGATAAGATGTTTACCATATATGTAAGCACAGTGAATGGGATGCTTCACAAAGTAAGTATTTTATAGTTTTTTTTTCTCAGCTCCCACACAGCCCACAGCCTAGTACATGTTACACAGGCTAGTGTACAATCAAAGCCAGGGGATTTAAAAGTTATCAAATATTATAGATACTATAATATAGATTTAGGGATAGAAGTGAATTAGTATTTATTTACACACACATATTTAGCATAAAATAAAAAGTACAATATAATCTTATAAATAAGATAACATAAAAAAATATGTGTTTATACAAAACTTAAAGGGACATAATACTCATATGCTAAATCACTTGAAACTGATGCAGTATAACTGTAAAAAGCTGACAGGAAAAAAATCACCTGAGCATCTCTAAGTAAAAAAGGAAGATATTTTACCTCACAATTTCCTCATCTCAGCAGAGTAAGTTCTGTGTAAAAAGTTATACTCAGCTGTTGCCCAGCTGCAGGTAAAAAAAAAAAGAGGAAATGAACAGCAGCCAATCTGCATCAGCAGTGCTGAGGTCATGAACTCTTTTACTGTGATCTCATGAGATTTGACTTAACTCTCATGAGATTTCATAGTAAACCTCCTTAAACTGAATAGGGAAATAAGATGAGTCCAACAGCAGGTTACTGTTCAGCACTCTGTTTTTGAGGTTATTTATCCGTGCAGGCTGCAAGGGTCCATACCAAAAAACCCAAAAATAAGTAGAAAGTTCAAGCTGCAGCAGCACTGAATAAAAAGATTTTTATTTTTGCCAAAAAGTTAATACAACGTTTCGGACCAACTGTCCTTAATCATGTATAAAATCACACTGACACATAAAGGCTTAAAATACCCTTAACCCCTCCCATTCAATTATAATACACACCTGTGATGATCTATCTACATCAGTTAACTCCACCTAATGTTCACACACCTCTTTTCTTAGAGGTTCTCATATGACTTCACAGTTGATTTATCATTGTGTGTACACAACATAGACATTCTAAATCAAAGATACCTATACTTTTTGTTAGCTCTAAGAACTTTTTAGACCTTTTTTTTTTTTTTTTTTTTTTTTAAAGCCTTTACCTCTTATATTAAAGGGACAGTAATCAGAAAATACTCCAATCCATTTCTCTATTCATACCTCCTGGCCACATAGTACCTAATGTATAGATCCAAAACAATTCTTTTTGCTGAAGTTTTTTCTCTCTGTTGCCCCCCCTCCTGGGTTTCTCTACATGATCTATAATCTGAAATCTAATTTGACTCAGACTATGCCCAGCTGTCAAAAAATGGTGAGCCACAGGTGCATCTACATCTCCTGTTCTTATGCTACTCTTGTGTTAGTTCAACCTCTCACACACCTTACGGGTGGTCTCTCCTACATAGCCCCACCCACATGGGCATTTGATTAGATACACAGCATATTCTGTGTTACAGGTGAAATACCATCTAATCAAAAATTTCTTGCCTGTACGTGGGTGGCAAAATGTAGAGCCCCGCACCATATTGTTACAGTTAGTACAATTTAGGCAGGGAAAGCAACCATTGTTTTTTTTGTCAATATACCTCTGCACTTTCATTTTACCAGGTCCTATATCTGCCCTAACAAGGGTATCCTTAAGATTTTTACCCCTCCTGTATGCAGGCATTGGCGGTACTTGAAATTCCTTCACTTTAGGGTTACATTCACTTAGTACACTCCAGTGCTTTCTTATAATACCTTGTATTTTATCACTAAGGGGAGAAAAATTACTCACAAATACCATTCTATCTGTTTGGTCCTTTTCTTTATTATTTTGTTGTTCTAACAACTTAGCCCTCGGAATGTCTAGAGCGCTATTTATGCCCTCCTGTATCATTTTAGATGGATAGCCTCTCTTTGTGAATGCATTCCCTATCTCACTAAGTCTCTCCAGTGCCAGACTCTCGTCTGATACTATGCGTCTTACACGCAGAAACTGGCTCTTTGGTAGAGATCTAGTGAGAGTGGGAGGATGTGCACTACTGTAGTGTAATAGATTGTTACAATCTGTTTCCTTTCTATACAGATCTACTGACAATGAAGTCCCAGACTTATAAACTTTGGTATCTAGAAAGTTAATGCTTTCTTCACTATGGACAAGTTTAAATTTAATATTAAGGGTAGCGCTATTCAAATCCTTAAAGAACTGTTCCAGGGTCCCAATGTCGCCCAACCACACACCGAACACATCATCTATATAGCGCCACCATGTGGCGCCATATAGAATAAATAAAGGGTGGCTGTACACCACATGCTCTTCAAACACATTCATGAAAATGTTCGCGTATGTGGGAGCGACATTGGAACCCATGGCCGTGCCCTGAAGTTGCAGAAAATAGTCATCTTGGAATAGGAAGTAATTACACCGCAGTACAATACCTAGCAGTTCAACAATAAAATTTCTCTGCATCTCACTTATCTCTGTGCTATTGCTCAGTATTCTATTTACTGCTCCAATTCCTGCTTCATGTGTAATGGATGTATACAAACTTACTACATCCATACTATACAGAATTCCTTTTCCCTCACTTAGATCCAGACTATGTATTTTCTTCAAAAAATCACCTGTATCTCTTATGTAAGAGTTAGATCCCACAAAAGGTCTCAGATATTTATCAAGGAAAATGGAGGCATTGGACAGGATTGATCCAATTCCTGCCACTATAGGGCGTCCTGGTGGAGCTACCTTGTCCTTATGGATTTTTGGTAATGTATAAAGGACAGGTGTTATTTCCTCAGTCTCCAATAGGAATTTCACCACATCCTGCCCAATGACTCCTCCTCTCTCTGCTTTAGATACACAGCTCTCTATTTCTTTCTTGATTTCAAACTTAGGGTTTTTTGATAGCAACTTATACACTTTCTCATCTGCCAATTGTGCTCTAATTTCTTGAATATAAAATTCTTTATCCAAAAGGACAGTTGCACCACCCTTGTCCGCTCTCTTAATGATAATCCCTTTATTATCATTCAGTTTCTTTAAAGCATTCCTATCTTTTTTAGTAAAGTTCACTTTTCTGTTAACCTTAACCTCTCTACCTTTCTTTTCTAGAATCTCTATATCCCTGTCAACCAATTGTATGAAGGTTTGTACACTGGGGTTAACCTGTGATGGCGTGAAATTGCTTTTATTTCTTAAGTTTAACACAGATAAATTAAGTGTTTCAATACATGCATTATTTTTAATTGGTGGCACAATGCAATCTGAGAAAAAACTTTTCAGTTTAACTGATCTGTAAAATCTATGCAAGTCTTTACGCAGCTCAAACATGTTACATTCACCTGTGGGACAGAATGATAGTCCTTTGTTTAGCACTTGCTCTTCTTCCATGGTTAGCTGCGTCTGACTCAGATTTACAGTTATTTCCTCTGGCTGCGAGTCGTTGCCCGCTGCTTGCTGCCACTCGTCTTGGTCTTTTTTTCCTGCGGTGGCGCTTCCCTCCTCTGCGGGTTTGCCCTCTCCTTCTGAGTCCCCCGAAGCCGATTCTGATGAGGAACTCTGTGTGGCCGATTGATCATTTTGCCTATTCGCCCTGCTACGCCGGTTTCTCCTTCCACCGGAAGTGCCTCCGTATCTACTTCCGGTCCGTTCTCCAACTCGTTCCCCTCTCCAGCGATACACTGTTCCGGTCTCGTAATCATGCTCATCTCGGGCAAACTTGTTTTTTTTTCTGTCTTGTATGGTACTCCTCAATTCCTGCATCTGTGTTTCCACATCGCTTATTAATTTATCCAGCTCTTGTGCGGACATTGATGTCGCCAGCTCACGCTTGTATTCTTCCATCTGTACTCTTTGTTTGCTCAGCTCCATCTGCAGAAATTCAACCGTGAGTACCATCAAATCGAAAGAGCACTTGTTCAAAATCATTTCAAATTTCTGACAGTATTCGATGTTATCCCGCAACAGGGTGGGTTGCACATTCATTCGCAGGCCTCTAGGGATCCTTTTCACTCTATGATATTCCGCTAGAGTTACTGCATGTAATTCATATGCTATTTGCTTCTTCTGTATATGCTCATAGCTTTTACTTACAACTTGACTGGGAGAGGCTCTCAAGAAATCCCTTGAGCCACAAATCAATGTGGTAATTCTTGCTGCTTCTGTGTCTGTGTATCCAAAAGTCTTTGGCTCATCTTGTTTGTCCTCCATAGTTAAGGTGCACAGAACAGAATTGGTATAACAACAATTCCAACAGCAGGTTACTGTTCAGCACTCTGTTTTTGAGGTTATTTATCCGTGCAGGCTGCAAGGGTCCATACCAAAAAACCCAAAAATAAGTAGAAAGTTCAAGCTGCAGCAGCACTGAATAAAAAGATTTTTATTTTTGCCAAAAAGTTAATACAACGTTTCGGACCAACTGTCCTTAATCATGTATAAAATCACACTGACACATACAGGCTTAAAATACCCTTAACCCCTCCCATTCAATTATAATACACACCTGTGATGATCTATCTACATCAGTTAACTCCACCTAGTGTTCACACACCTCTTTTCTTAGAGGTTCTCATATGACTTCACAGTTGATTTATCATTGTGTGTACTTTTTGTTAGCTCTAAGAACTTTTTAGACCTTTTTTTTTTTTTTTTTTTTTTTTTTTTTTTTTTTAAGCCTTTACCTCTTATATTAAAGGGACAGTAATCAGAAAATACTCCAATCCATTTCTCTATTCATACCTCCTGGCCACATAGTACCTAATGTATAGATCCAAAACAATTCTTTTTGCTGAAGTTTTTTCTCTCTGTTGCCCCCCCTCCTGGGTTTCTCTACATGATCTATAATCTGAAATCTAATTTGACTCAGAAATAAGATGAGTGTGCACGTAAGCTCACTCCCTTAGCTGTCCCGAGACAGACATACTAATATGCTGCTTAGAAGTCCTTTACAATGGGATGTGGCTACTTAGGAACTTTTGAGGTAAAATATCTTTCTTTTTACATAGAGATGTTCAGGTGATATTTTCTAGTCCGCTTTTTACAGCTATGCTACATCACTTTCAAGTGTTTTAACATTTGGGTATCATGGCCCTTTAAACACCACTCTGTGTCCTGGTAAGTATATTTTCTCTGTGTCTAAATCTGTGTCTTTTGTTCTTGACTTTAATTTTCTCAGGTGAAATCCTCAAAAGAATAAAAAGTATAACATGTATGTATGTATGGCGTACTTGTAAAGCGCAGCTAATCACTCGTAAGGGTCTCAAGGCGTTGCTCATTTCTTTCATATAATTGGCAAGAGTCCATGAGCTAGTGATGTATGGGATATACAATCCTACCAGGAGGGGCAAAGTTTCCCAAACCTCAAAATGCCTATAAATACACCCCTCACCACACCCACAATTCAGTTTTACAAACTTTGCCTCCTATGGAGGTGATGAAGTAAGTTTGTGCTAAGATTTCTACGTTGATATACGCTTCTCAGCATTTTTTGAAGCCCGATTCCTCTCAGAGTACAGTGAATGTCAGAGGGATGTGAAGGGAGTATCACCTATTGAATGCAATGGTTTTCCTCACAGAGATCTATTTCATAGGTTCTCTGTTATCGGTCATAGAGATTCATCTCCTACCTCCCTTTTCAGATCGACGATATACTCTCATATTCCATTACCTCTACTGATAACCGCTTCAGTACTGGTTTGGCTATCTGCTATATGTGGATGGGTGTCTTTTGGTAAGTATGTTTTCATTACTTAAGACACTCTCAGCTGTGGTTTGGCACTTTATGTATTTATATAAAGTTCTAAATATATGTATTGTACTTATATTTGCCATGATTCAGGATTTCAGTATATTTCCTTTTTGCAGACTGTCAGTTTCATATCTGGGAAATGTTTTTTTATGAAAATGTATTTCTTACCTGGGGTATAGTCTCTTTTTCAAATTGACTGTGCAGAATTAGGCTCGCGAGGGCGGAAAATGCCAAAGTTTATTGCGTCATTCTTGGCGCAATTTTTTTTGGCGCAAAGTTACGTTCATTGACGCAAATTCTGCATTTCCGGCGTCTTAGTTGACGCCGAGTCCTTCACAAGGTTGCGTCATTTATGACGCGAGTGTGTCGTTTTCTGACGTTTTTGGCGCCAAAAAATATTTTTCTGTTTGTTGTGCGTCATACTTAGCGCCAAATATTTTCATTATTTAACACCCCATTCCTATTTGCCTCTTGCCTTTTTCTATGTCAGAGGGCTATGCTGTTTGCATTTTTTCCCATTCCTGAAACTGCCATATAAGGAAATTGATAATTTTGCTTTATATGTTGTTTTTTTCTCTTACATTTGCAAGATGTCTCAATCTGATCCTGTCTCAGAATTCACTGTTGGATCCCCGCTGCCTGATAACAGTTCTACCAAAGCTAAGTGCATTTGTTGTAAACTTGTGGAGATTATACCTCCAGCTGTGGTTTTAATAGTTGTCATGATAAACTTTTACATGCAGAAAATATATCCATCAGTAGTAGTTCATTACCTGTTGCTGTTCCCTCAACATCTAATGCACAGGATATACCTGTAAATTTAAAAGAATTTATTTCTGATTCTATTCAGAAGGCTTTGTCTGCCATTCCGCCTTCTAATAAACGTAAAAGGTCTTTTAAAACTTCTCATAGAGTTGATGAAATTTCAAATGACCGGCAACATACTGATTTATCTTTCTCTGATGAGGATCTATCTGATTCAGAAGATCCTGCCTCAGATATTGACACTGACAAATCTTCTTATTTATTTAAAATGGAGTGTATTTGTTCTTTATTAAAAGAAGTGTTAATTACATTGGATATGGAGGAAACTAGTCCTCTTGATATTAAAACTAGCAAACATTTAAATTCTGTTTATAAACCTCCTGTGGTTATTCCAGAGGTTTTTCCAGTTCCTGATGCTATTTCTGATATGATTTCTAAAGAATGGAATAGACCTGGTACTTCTTTTATTCCTTCTTCAAGTTTTTAAAAATTGTATCCTTTGCCAGCAGTTAGAGTTTTGGGAAAAGATCCCCAAAGTTGATGGGGCTATCTCTACTCTTGCTAAACGTACTACTATTCCTATGGAAGATAGTACTTCTTTTAAAGATCCTTTAGATAGGAATTTTGAATCTTATCTAAGGAAGGCTTATTTATATTCAGGTCATATTCTTAGGCCTGCAATTTATTTGACTCATTTTGCAGCTGCTTCAACTCTTTGGTTGGAGACTTTAGCGCAACAAGTATCGGATCATGATTTGTCTAGCATTGTTAAGTTGATTCAACATGCTAATAATTTCATTTGTGATGCCATTTTTGATAGTATCAAAATTGATGTTAGATATATGTCTTTAGCTATTTTAGCTAGAAGAGCTTTGTGGATCAAATCTTGGAATGCTGATATGACTTCTAAGTCCAGATTGCTATCTCTTTCTTTCCAAGGTACTAAATTATTTGGTTCTCAGTTGGATTCAATAATTTCAACTGTCACTGGGGGGAAGTGAGTTTTTTTGCCTCAGGATAAAAAACCCTAAGGGTAAATCTAAAGCTTCTAACCGTTTTCGTTCCTTTCGACATAATAAGGAACAGAAATCTAATCCTTCCCCAAAGGAATCTGTTTCCAATTGGAAGCCTTCCTCAAATTGGAATAATCCCAAGCCTTTTAAGAGATCAAAGCCAGCCCCCAAGTCCGCATGAAGGTGCGGCCCTCATTCCAGCTCAGCTGGTAGGGGGCAGATTAAAATTTTTCAAAGATGTTTGGATCAATTTGGACCAAAATCGTTGCATTCAGAGTATTGTCTCTCAGGGGTACAGAATAGGATTCAGAGTAAGACCGTCTGTGAGAAGATTTTTTCTCTCACGCATTCCAGCGAACCCAGTAAAGGCTCAGGCTTTCCTGAAGTATGTTTCAGACCTGGAGTTATCAGGGGTAATCATGCCAGTTCCGCTTCAGGAACAGGGTCTGGGGTTTTATTAAAATCTATTCATTGTCCCAAGGAAAGAAAATTCATTCAGACCAGTTTTGGATCTAAAGATTTTGAATCAATATGTAAGAGTACCAACTTTCAAGATGGTGACTATAAGGACTATTCTGTCTTTTGTTCAGCAAGGGCATTATATGTCCACAATAGACTTGCAGGATGCATACCTTCATATTCAGATTCATCCAGAACATTATCAGTTCCTGAGATTCTCTTTTCTAGACAAGCATTACCAATTTGTTGCTCTTCCTTTAGGCCTTGAGACAGCTCCAAGAATCTTTTCAAAGGTTCTCTGTGCCCTACTCTCTGTAATCAGAGAGCAGGGTATTGCAGTGTTTCCTTATTTGGACGATATCTTGGTACTCGCTCAGTCTTTACGTTCTGCAGGATCTCACACAAATCAACTAGTGTTGTTTCTTCAAAGACATGGTTGGAGGATCAATTTACCAAAAAGTTCTTTGATTCCTCAGACAAGGGTCACCTTTTTAGGTTTCCAGATAGATTCAGTGTCCATGACTCTGCCTGTAACGGACAAGAGACGTTTAAAATTGGTTGCAGCCTGTCGGAACCTTCAGTCTCAATCATTCCCTTCAGTAGCTATGTGCATGGAAGTTTTAGGTCTCATGACTGCAGCATCGGACATGATCCCCTTTGCTCGTTTTCATAAGAGACCTCTCCAGCTTTGTATGCTGAACCAATGGTGCAGGGATTATACAAGGATATCACAATTAATATCCTTAAATCCCAATGTTTGACTTTCTCTGACTTGGTGGTTCTATCACCATTGTATAATTCTAGGGGCCTCTTTCGTTCATCCAACCTGGACTGTGATCACAACAGATGCGAGTCTTTCAGGTTGGGGAGCTGTTTGGGGATCTCTGACAGCACAAGGGGTTTGGAACTCCGTGCAATTCTCAGGGCTCTTCAGTTTTGGCCTCTGTTGAAGAGAGAACCGTTCATTTGTTTTCAGACAGACAATTTCACAACTGTGGCATATGTCAATCATCTGGGTGGGACTCACAGTCCTCAAGCTATGAAAGAAGTATCTTGGATACTTGCTTGGGTGGAATCCAGCTCCTATCTAATTTCTGTGGTTCATATCCCAGGTATAGACAATTGGGACACGGATTATCTCAGTCGTCAGACTTTACATCCGGGAGAATGGTCTCTTCACCCAGATGTGTTTTCTCAAATTGTTCAGATGTGGGGGCTTCCAGAAATAGATCTGATGGCATCTCATCTAAACAAGAAACTTCCCAGGTACCTGTCCAGGTCCAGGGATCCTCAGGCGGAAGCAGTGGATGCATTGACACTTCCGTGGTGTTATCAACCTGCTTATATTTTCCCGCCTCTAGTTCTTCTTCCAAGATTGATCTCCAAAATCATCATGGAGCAATCGTTTGTGCTGCTGGTGGCTCCAGCATGGTCTCAAAGGTTTTGGTATGCGGATCTTGTTCGGGTGTCCAATTGCCAACCTTGGCCACTTCCATTACGACCAGACCTTCTATCTCAAGGTCAGTTTTTCCATCAGGATCTCAAATCATTAAATTTGAAGGTATGGAAATTGAACGCTTAGTGCATAGTCATAGAGGTTTCTCTGACTCAGTGATTAATACTATGTTGCAGGCTCGTAAATCTGTTTCTAGAAAGATTTATTATCAAGTTTGGAAGACTTACATTTCATGGTGCTCTTCTCATAAATTCACTTGGCATTCTTTTAGAATTCCTAGAATTTTACAGTTTCTTCAGGATGGTTTGGATAAAGGTTTGTCTGCAAGTTCCTTGAAAGGACAAATCTCTGCTCTTTTTGTTTTATTTCACAGGAAAATTGCTAAACTTCCTGATATTCATTGTTTTGTTCAGGCTTTGGTTTGTATAAAAAAAACAAATTCCCCAAAGCGTGGGGGGAAATCCTTCTGCAACAACAAAGATTATCAAGTATCTCTATGTAGAGTAGTGTACTTGGGATTAGGTACTTACCCCCCGCTTCCTTCGTTCTTCACGGCTCAAATGTAGTACTAGCCCGGTGCGGAGCTGCCGTTAAGGAGACCTCTCTCCTGGACAACTGTCAGTCCGCGTATTCCGTTTGGACCCTCAATGCTCTTACAAGCCACTTGGTCCGGACGCCAATGACTCACACACACACTGGCTCAGGGACATTACGTCATCGTTCTGTGCCGACTTACGGGGGTCAAGGATTCTCCGATCTTCGATCTCCGTGGCCACCTCAAAAAGCCTCCTTCATCCACCAAGTAAATGTCCTTGTAGTGACAGCTTGCAATCGACTTAAGGGGTATTACTGCTTGCTCCAGAAACGGCTCAAAGTGTTGGCAAAAAAGGAAATTAGGAGCTGCAGTAAAACATATTAGCTATATTTTCATCCATAAAAATGGAACAGTGACAAAAAACAACAAACATGCCCTAAGTTGAAAGAAAAGATTTTTTGTCACATGTTACTGTTCCATTTTTATGTATGAAAATAAAGCTATTATGTTTTACTGCGGCTTCTAATTTCCTTTTTTGCTAACAAATTGGTTTGTATCAAGCCTGTCATTAAGTCAATCTCTCCTCCTTGGAGTCTTAATTTGGTTTTGAAGGCTTTACAGGCTCCTCCATTTGAGCCTATGCATTCTTTGGACGTTAAACTACTTTCTTGGAAAGTGTTGTTCCTTTTGGCCATCTCTTCTGCTAGAAGAGTTTCTGAATTATCTGCTCTTGCTTGTGATTCTCCTTTTCTGATTTTTCATCAGGATAAGGCAGTTTTGCGGACTTCATTTAAATTCTTACCTAAGGTTGTGAATTCTAACAACATTAATAGAGAAATTCAAAAAATATAAATGTGTAAAATTAGTGCGCCAATGGTCTAAAATCAACTAGCAATATAAAGGTGAATAAAAAGTGTATATGCAGATGGCAAAAAAGTGGTAATTTCAAAAATTAAGACCAAGTAGGAAACAAATGAGTTATTCCTAGGTCTAAACTCAAATGACAAATAGTGGTAGTGAATTAGTGCTATCTTGGCAGTATACTCCTTAAATAAAAAAGGGGGTACTGGCATTTAAAATACAAGGCAAAGGTTGTTAATAGACACAGCAATATAGTTGGATCATTATTAGGTACAACGATATAGTGCAATCGTCCCAATAATCAAAGTTATACAAATGTGGTGGGCGTATTGTCCAAATCACAGGAGGCAAGCACTTCTTCAAACGATCCCTGTTGGTGACCCAGGGGTGGATACTAAATAGAAAAGAAGATAAAAGAAGGCGCCAACATAGTGCGGTTACCAATGAGATGGGACACGCAGTGCAAATAAAACCAAATACTCACAGGATGAAGGACACTTGAAAAGTGTCACAAGTGCCTCCTGGACCCTCAGAGTTGTCCAGCTAACTCCCACTCCACTGTGGTGGTAAGATTCCGCTCGTCTCTGCCAGTTCAGGTAGCTACGCTGGTGGTCTTGGCTTATAGCCAGTGTTCAAAAAGACTGACTTGCAGTCTACTCAGATCAAGATGTCCAGTTCTGATCCGTACTCTCCAAAGAGGAGTAAAACAGCAAGGCAAATGGTGGTTTGTATTATGATGGCAAAATACAATGTTACCAATGGTGATAACAAAGAAAGTTCGTGGCTGCAATCTTAAAATGAATAAGACTTTTATTGGCACAACGTTTCTCGGTCTGTACGTGACCGTTTCCTCAGGTGCAAAAGTGTATAATAAAACACATTAAAACCACGAACTTATAACAATCAGTACTTGAGTTATCGACTGCACAATTGCTAGAAATAGAATTTATGTGTGCAGTAATAGTAGGTGTGCCCGATCTGGTAGTTATTTTATATATATTTTCTAATATTAATCATTAGATTTTTAGTGCATTTAAGCCCATTGCGGCTTTTAAATTTATTTTATTTTAAAATATAATTACATTGGTGCGGTTTTACTGCAAACACCGCATTTGTTAATATCCCATTACTCACGTAACCATGGAGGTGTGTATCAATGCAAGCACCCCATTGGACAGGTTACGCAAATGGAACTCCCAGCATGGGGACACACCTACGTACATGCGCGGTGTGCATCTGAAGACGCCGTACTGATTGTTATAAGTTCGTGGTTTTAATGTGTTTTATTATACACTTTTGCACCTGAGGAAACGGTCACGTACAGACCGAGAAACGTTGTGCCAATAAAAGTCTTATTCATTTTAAGATTGCAGCCACGAACTTTCTTTGTTATCACCATTGGTAACATTGTATTTTGCCATCATAATACAAACCACCATTTGCCTTGCTGTTTTACTCCTCTTTGGAGAGTACGGATCAGAACTGGACATCTTGATCTGAGTAGACCGCAAGTCAGTCTTTTTGAACACTGGCTATAAGCCAAGACCACCAGCGTAGCTACCTGAATTAATAGAGAAATTGTTGTCCCTTCTTTGTGTCCTAATCCTAAGAATTCTTTGGAGAGATCTTTACATTCTTTGCATGTGGTGAGAGCTCTGAAATATTATGTTGAAGCCACTAAAGATTTCAGGAAGACTTCTAGTCTATTTGTTATCTTTTCTGGTTCCAGAAAAGGTCAGAAGGCTTCTGCCATTACTTTGGCATCGTGGTTAAAGCTTTAGATTGATCAAGCTTATTTGGAGTCGGGTAAAGCCCCGCCTCAGAGAATTACAGCTCATTCTACTAGATCGGTTTCCACTTCTTGGGCTTTTAAGAATTAAGCTTCAGCTGATCAGATTTGCAAAGCAGCAACTTGGTCTTCTTTGCATACATTTACTAAATTATACCATTTTGATGTATTTGCTTCTTCGGAAGCAGTTTTTGGTAGGAAAGTTCTTCAGGCAGCTTTTTCAGTTTGATTTTTCTGCTTATGATTTAAGTTTTTCTTTTTCTTTTTTTGAGAATAAACTTATACTTGGGTTGTGGATTAATTTTTTTCATAAAAAAATGGCTGTTTTTATTTTGTCCCTCCCTCTCTAGTGACTCTTGCGTGGAGTTCCACATCTTGGGTATTGCTATCCCATACGTCACTAGCTCATGGACTCTTGCCAATTACATGAAAGAAAACATTATTAATGTAAGAACTTACCTGATAAATTCATTTCTTTCATATTGGCAAGAGTCCATGAGGCCCACCCTTTTTATGGTGGTTATGATTTTTTTGTATAAAGCACAATTATTTCCAAATTCCTTTGTTGATGCTTTTTACTCCTTTCTTTATCACCCCACTTCTTGGCTATTCATTAAACTGAATTGTGGGTGTGGTGAGTATTTATAGGCATTTTGAGATTTGGGAAACTTTGCCCCTCCTGGTAGGATTGTATATCCCATACGTCACTAGCTCATGGACTCTTGCAAATATGAAAGAAATTAATTTATCAAGTAAGTTCTTACATAAATTATGTTTTTATCAACCTCGGAAGGATGAAAGGCTGAGTGGACCTTTGACGGGGATTGAACCTGCAACCCTTGGGTTGCTACAGAGCTCATCCACAGTGCCTTAGCATGCTGAGCTATTTGTCCGGCTAGTGTAACTCTTTGTAGCTTTACATTTCCAACACTTTACTTATAACAGGCTACTCACACTTTCCAGAGCTACATATTGCACTATGTATTAGGCTCAATATAAATGTCTCCGGATGGCTGTAACTTTATTCATCAAAAGATTTATTGATACAAAACGATTACATAAAAACAATTTAAAAACAATTGTTGTTATTTTAAAAGTCACTTGGGGTGGAACCTATTTTTCAACAGACACCAATTGTATAGGATCAAAACTATTTAAAATGTGCCGTATTGGTACCGGCTACAAATGTTACAGAAATGAATCCCTGTGTTCTGCTTTGAATTTCCAGCCCTTCCCAGTAACGTAATCACGTCTCCGATGTAGGTTTCCCCTCTTGGCGACTTTTCCAAGGAGATCATATCCATTGCCATGTGACTTTGTGGCGTGCAGAATTTTGATTTCTTTCTTTTCCGAATCGGGATAACACACTTGAGCCCTCGGGATTGCGCACGTCAGGGTTTGCAAGCTCAGGGGCATTCATTTTTCCTGTGAGTCAGCTTTCGGGTTAGCGCATGTATGCTTCTAGAAAGCACACGTTGGTTTTTTGGAGCACTAATTTCCCTTTTAACATTTGATTTTTTGCGACTTTCTTCCTCTTCTGCCGAGTGCTATCCATGCTTTGGGTGTGGAGTCTACTTGTCTCCTTTTTTTGTTTTGGCTTAGCGTACCTTAGTCCTGTAAGTGTTTAGAACTTCTTTTGGAGAGGGTAAGTTTTCCATTGTTAAAGAGCTTTTTTAAGAGGATATAATTATTATGCTGTTTTTTTATGCTATCGGATCTCTGGTTAATTTTTATAAATCTGCCCCAAATGGCCCCAAAATATTGTCTATTGTAGTTTTTTTTTTAAACTAGGTGATAAGCCTTCCCAGAGGGCAGTCTATTTTTTTTAAAGTGAGCTAAATTTACAAAAAATATAAAAATCTAAAGTTACAGAAAAAAATAAACGTAATTATCCAAAATAAAAAAATTAAAGCTAAACTAATACTCCTATAAAAATAAAAACACCCCCTAATCTAACACTAGACTACCAATATCCCTTTTGTAGGGCATTGCCCTAAAGCGATCAGCTTTTTTACCTAAATAAAGTACAAATTACCCCCTAAAAGTAACCCCCACCCCACCCACACAACCCCCCAAAATAAAAAACCTAAGTCTAGCAGCGGCTATCGCATGAAGAGGATCCTCTACGCTGGATGTTTGCACGGCGGCCGCTCCTGCTCGCGGCCACCTCCACTCCGCGCCGCCTTCGCTCCGGATGAAGATAGATGATGTCCCCATGCTAGAGGAAGATGGATCCGCCTGGAAGAAGAGCTTCACCACTGGACGTCAGGAATGGTTAGTACCTATTTCGAGGTTAGACTTAGGTTTTTTTTTTGGTTTTTTTACTAGGGCTTTTTTATTTTAATAGGCCACAAAAGAGCTGATTGCCCTTTTAAAAGCAATGACCATTCAAATGCCCGTTTAGTTTTTTTTAGACATTGCCCTTAAAATGGCATTCACCTCTTTTACTGCCCTTAAAAGGGCAATCGGCTCTTTTTTAAGCCCAAAAAACCCTAATCTAAATAAAAAAAACACCCAAAAATTAAAATAAAAAAGCCTTAACCTAAGCCCCAAATAGGTACTGACTGTTCCTGAAGTCTGGCGGAGAAGGTCTTCTTCCAGATGGATCCATCATCTTCTATCTTCATCCGGAGTGAAGGCGGCGCGGATCGGAGGTGCGGAGCTGTGTTCCCGATGTCTGGATCCTCAGCGGCAGTCCTCAACGGTGGCGGTCCTCGGTGACCTGGAGGCTCCTCTTCATGTGATGTCCGTCGCACACTGAAGATTGAATGCAAGGTACCCCATATGTATTGGGGTACCTTGCATTCCTATTGGCTGAAATTTTGAAATTAGCCAATAGGATGAGAGCTACTGAAATCTTATTGGCTGATTTGAACAGCCAATAGGATTTCAGTAGCTCTAATCCTATTGTCTGATTTCAAAATTTCAGCCAATAGGAATGCAAGGTACCCGAAATTGATTGCGGTACCTTGCATTCAATCTTCAGTCTACAACGGACATCAGATGAAGAGGAGCCTTCATGCCGCCAAGGACCGCCACCGTTGAGGACCGCCGCAGAGGATCCAGGCATCGAGAACACAGCTCCGCACCTCCGCTCCGCCTTCACTCCGGATGAAGATAGAAGATGATGGATCTGCCTGGAAGAAGACCTCGGCCGGACTTTAGGAACAGTGAGTACCTATTTGGGGCTTAGGTTTAGGCTTTTTTATTTTAATATTTGGGGTGGGTTTTTTTTTTTTTTAGATTAGGGGTTTTTTTGGGCTTGAAAAAGAGCTGATTGTCCTTTTAAGGGCAATGCCCATTCAAATGCCCCTTTCGGGGCAATGGGTAGCTTAGGTTTTTTTAGACTTAGGTTTTTTTATTTTGGGGGGTTGTGTGGGTGGGGGGGAGTGAAGGTTGGCAGTTTAGAAGTACATTTTGCGCATGCCTTAGGTGTTTTTTAATATTTCTTGCGGGTGGTTAGATTCTTTTTTTGTTAATACTTTGTGCGGGCGGTTAGGTTTTTTTGTTAATACTTCATGCGGGCGGATAGTTTTTTTTTTTGTTAATACTTCGTACAGGCAGTTAGGTTTTTTTGTTATTATTCCGTGCAGGCGGTAAGGTTTTTTTATTAATATTTCGTGTGGCCGGTTTTAGGTGTTTGTTTTTTTGATAATATTTAGTGCAGGCGGTTAGATATTTGATTGCTGCCATCCATAAGCGACGGCATCAGAACGAGGCTCCAATAGGAGCCTATGGAAGTGCGCTCTTGTGAGCGCAGTGCTTCCTAGCAATGCGAACGCAAGGTCGTGTTCACATTGCGGCTAGTTCGTAATATCATCGCACATTATCGTGCACTGGTATTACAAAGTGGAGCGCTAATATCACTTTCATGTTAGCGATATATAGCGCTCCACCTGTAATCTAGCCCATAGTGTTTTCTTGGAGGGGTTTTTTTTTTGTTACGCACATCTTTTTTTTCCCCCTGCTTCTTTTATTTGTTTTCCTACCTCATTTTGCTTGGCTATATGTTAGACTGAGGTACCTGTGAGGTGGGAGGGGTTTTATAGAGCTCTTGGGGATTGGAAATCTTAGCCCCTTCCTAGTGGTAGGGAAGTGTAATTCCCAGGAGTAATAAATAATGGGCTCTCACCACCATGAAATAAATTAATTTATCAGGTAAGGATAATTTATGTTGTGCAGGCTACCAAAGATTTCAGTCAATCTTCTAGTCCTTTTTTTTCAAGTTTTCATGTCATCGGAAGGGCTTAAATACATCAGCAATTTCGTTAGGTGCCTGGTTAAAATCTTTGACATACAAAATGTATTATGATGCAGGAAAGCCTCCTCCTGAACATACTGCTCATTCGATTAGATCTGTTTCTACTTCTTGGGCTTTTAAAAATGAGGCTTTGGTAGAGCAAATCTTTAAAAGCAGCAACCTGGTCATCCCTGCATACTTTTACTAAATGTTATCACTTTGATATTTTGCTTCTTCAGGGGAAGCTTTTGGTAGCAAGTTTTTCAGGCAGCAGTGTCTGAAAAATAGATTTCTTCCATTTTATTTTCTTACCAATTTTTACCATCCCATCAAGGTCCCAGGTGTAATGAATCGTGGACTCTCATCACCTTATGAAAGAAAACAACATTTATGATTACCTGGTAAATGTATTTCTTTCATGATTTATCTTTCCTGATTTTCTCCTTTTTTTCCTCATCTATTTGTCTATATGTATGACGATCATGGGAAGTGGGAGGGATTTAAATCTCTGGTGTGTTGGGGTGTCTTTTGCCTCCTCCTAGTGGTCAGGAGGGGAATATTCCTTCACCTGATGACTCTTAGACTCCCATTATCATTAAATAAATTAATTTATCGGTTAAGCATAAATTTTGTTTTTGAATAATTGATTTTAAAAAAATGTCCCTTTAGGTCAGGCTTTACAAACCTTAGCAACTAGGTAGACTACTAAAATAAGTTTGGATTGTTAACGTGCATAACTTTATAAAATCCTTCCCTTGCTCCAAAAAATGTTATGTCTTTCTCCTTCGTATTCTGGGAGCCTGCTATGTTTTAAATTTGCTTGTTAACCGCTAATTAAGTTCTGACCTTTCCTGACTTTTTATGTAGGGAAAATGCCCACTGTCGTGTCTCCAGAGCTATACCGGACAAGATTCTGCGAAGCAATGGACAAGTATTTCCTTATGGTTCCTGATCATTGGACAGGCCTTGGTGGGAACTGTTGAAGAACTAAACAGAACATTGTACTATGAAACTTCTTGCACAAAAATGACAATTACACAACTATCACCTAGGCCTTTTCTATCATCAGAGTGTTTTCTTTGCAACTGAAAAGGTTCTTCATTTTCATGTTTAGAAGCCTCTTCCCATTGAATTTACTAAGTGTGAACTAGAAGGGCTGTATATGAATCAGGACATCATGGCAATGTAAATCTGGGAACAGCATTTAATGTACAATTATTCATAAAGCAAAAAAAAAAGACTAACCGCAGAGATTGTTGTTCCATTATCGCTATTTAAGCACTGATGTTTCCATGAGCCTTTTTGTTTGTGGAATAGCAGAGACTATGTAATCACTAAATGTGACTGCTGTGCAGCCAGCATCCTGAATTCCTGTGGCACATATCTCTTGCCTTCTGAGTTCTGTTTTTCAGACAGCAATATCAGGAAGGCATGGGGTGGTTTATATTATTGCTGTATATCTTACTGTTATAAACACGGGTAAGATAAAGAAATACATAGTTACTTTTGTAAATGAGTCAAACTCTGATTTTGAGGACAGCTCATAACAAAAAAGGAAAAACACTCCTTTCAATGATACAGTACAAATGAAAGCTTGATTGTTCTAAGTAACCTTTCTGAATCTGATCTTATTTCTGCATTGCTTCAATACTGAGCTGCCATTAGCGCTTACTAAAATGGATAATAATTACTATACCATTCAAATGTTCAGTTGATTTTCAACAACCCAGTTTGACATTTAAGAGCATTAACATCTCCAATGTAAAGAAAACCCTGGTTATTTGCATTTAATAGAATATACAATATACTACCTCAGTAGTTATTAGTCATCAGTATACCCACATAACATGTAGAAGGTTTTTATTTCTTCATCTGTATGCTAGTCACCACTAAGCCTGATGGAACACCTGGTGGAACTGATAAGCTATGTTCAATTAATACCACTCTGTTACTAATTAGATAGTTTTACTAATTTACACTGGTCACTAATTAGGGTTTCTGTGTTCTGTATTCTAAGGCATTTGTGACTGGACTTCCAGCAAGCAAAACCTTTACACCAAGAGTTTTAAAGGAAAAAGTATGAGAATACATAACACAAAGTGATGTTGCACAGAGCCTTTATCATCATTTGACCATCAGTTAATTATAGAATATTTCTAATAAATAATAAATAAAACTGAATGAGCTTTTTCACATTGCAGTGAATATACAATTTCTCTGACTGTATAGCTTTGTAGTCAATCAGAATGTAAATTCTAAGTAGCCCCTACATTATATTAAATTAATCTTCACTAGGTTTGTAATATAAAGTTTATGGTTGGCATGTAGATAGTTTTTATTGTAATTTTTATAGGGAATGCAGAGGGTGTTGCTTTTATTTTTCAGTGAAGAATGTATTTTGCAGAACACAGCTCTCAAATTTGCACATAAATATTGATCTAGCTGGTGGCATCTTACAAGTGCAATATTCAAATACAGTAAATAAATCTTCAAATTCAGTTTAATGCACAGTTTGTGATAGCTGAAAATCATATTTTTTTTTATAACTACTGTCTTAAGACAGTAGTTGTATATGGGATATAGTTGTTTTATCCTTAGTAATATTACAGAAACAAACCTCAAGATGGTGCTAAGGGATTACTCTTTATTGTGCACGTGACGGCCAGTTTATTAGATTCATCAGGTGCTTGACAACTTGTTTATTAGGGAAGTTTTGTAAAAGTATAAAGATTATCTTTATCAACTCATTGAACAAGTCTGAGAGCATCTTGTATGTAATTATTCAAGTCTGGGGTCTTATGTGATAACTGAAGTATGATCACTTTGTGACAAATGAAGTTTTTTTTTTTTATTTGTATTACTTTTTTAAATGTGATGTACAAGCTATGTAATTGCCAGGGATTGCTGTTATATTAGCTAATTGGCATAATATAAGTTTGAACTGCAGCAGTGCCGGTTAACCTCCCTGTTTGGCTTATATATTTTTAACTAACATTTCTCAGTAAACATTTGTTTGTTTATGACCATCTAGGAAAACCTTTAGTCCAAGAGGCAGTGAGACCCCCTTAAGAGTTTGTCAGTTGTTTTATATGAGATATAAAACAAATGTATGTTTTATTAATGCTTTTACATACCTATAGTCTGTAAAGTTATTTACCTTAGGGATGTTTAACATGGTAATATTTCACTGCTGCAGCTTCTGAGATGTGTATAGTACACAATAATATGTTTCTCTCAATACTGAGAATAATCAAGCACGTTGTAGGTTGTGATACCTGTTGATTAAAGGGACATTAAACACCTCTTGCATTGGTGTAAAAAAAAAAATTGCTTGTCCCACACTCCCTAGATACCAAAAAGCAAAATCTGTAACCTGCAAATTGCCAAAGGCGTCTCTTTGATTTGCTGGGGACAAAATAATTTTTCTGCATCTCTAGAGAGGGTTCCACAAGCATGGATTTTAAACAAAACCAAGAAGTGTTTAATGTCCTCTTAAGAACTGAATTTAAAGCATAATATTGTTTAAAAAACCTTAAAGGAATTTGTTTAAGCTCAGTCTGTCATTTTGTTATCTCCATCTGAAACTATCTGTGGATGTTGGAAAAAAGCCATGTTAATTCTAGAGTGGGTGATTTCAGGTGTTCTTCCCTGTTGATTGATGCTTACAAGGTATGGCCATTATGTTGCATAGCTCAATTTCCCTTACAATTACCACGATGGCAATCGAACAATCTTGATTTTTAAGAGCAAGTTTATTGCTGCATTTATCCCAGAATGAGTGATATTATTTTCAGGTTTGATGGGTTTTGGAGAACCAGTTTTTCGGTCTAATAGTGTATTCTGGTGAGCTAGGTATTTAAACTGCAGAGCTTGTCTTTGTCCTACTGAGCACTATAGAAGCCTACAAAATGACATGGCTTTGAACAACGTAATATATTTACAATGTGCTTGAAAAAGATAGAGATATATATACATAATAAGCTTGCGTTGGACACTTTGTTGGTCTTTTCTAAAGTAGCCTTTCTGAAATGAATAGCAATAAGCCAGAAACTGAGCATATTTAAAACACAAGTTTTTGTCCCTTACATCAAAATATGATTTATTATATTATGGTCCCTTTCACAAAAAGGCACCCTTCTGATGGCCCAAAGCACTGATACTAATCATTAGAGGATAGCATTTAACTGGATGACTACATCCTTATTTTAAATATGTTTTTATGTCTCCATTACATTATTTATCTCGTGACAGTCTGAGAAATGCTTCTGACTGAATCACAGATGTAAAAGCTACTTAAACAATCCACGTACACAATTCTTACATTTCACAGAAAGCTGTGATTTGATATATTACCTATCATTTCTTTAAAGGAAATTTTAAGAAATTTGTAATTTACTTCTGTTATCAAATTGACTTTGTTCTTTTGGTATCCTTTGTTGAAAAACGTACCTAGGTAGGTTCAAGAGTAGCAACACTTTACTGGGAGCTAGCTAGGGATTTTTGCTAGGCACATGTGCCTCTTGTCAATGGCTAATCATATGTATTCATCCCAGTAGTATATTGCTTGCATATAATTGTGTTTAACACCTGCAAAAGGGTTAAAGTCAGCTCCGGAGTGGCAGTGCACTACTAGTAGCTAAACACATCTAGTGAGGCAATGACAAGACACTTATGTATATAGCCACCAGTCACCACCTAGTAGTGCACTGCTGTTATGGAGCCGACAATGCATTTGTAGGGTTTAAACGCCGTTATACCCTAGCAGCAGTGTAACTATAAAATGCTGTAACATGATAGAGCATTTATCTTATGCACTTTTTATTAATATAAACTGAATAAATACACTAATTAATAGGCACACATATTAATTCACTAAGAATAAGAAAACTTTGTAGTGAAAAATAAAATCTGTCCAATTCAGATAACATTCTGGAAGATTTGCTGAAGTAGCTGTTAATCCAACATCAGTTCTACTGGAGAACAAGAATAATTAGCAAGGTTTGTGTAAAAAGAGAATCCTTTTCGTTCCTTATTAATCTAGCTACAGAGTCAGACAGGTGCTTTGTAAAAATAAGTGCATTGGAAAATAAGGCTTTCATTTTTGCCATATAGTTGTTTTTGCCATTTCATACATGGCACTACACACTTCAAATAACCACTTCTACTTTATAGACTATATTATTAAGCATTGTATTATTGTATATATATATTTGTGGGCATCACAGCTTGTGCACTGTTTTCATAGTAGTTTTAATTTAATTGTATTTCTTTTTTTAATGTTTTCTTCTTAATGGGACAGTCAACACCCGACATAACAGGATCCCATATTTTGTAAACCCAATTGAAGAGCCGCCTGCACCGCATCCCTTATTTATTACCTTTGTACTCGTCCTAGTAATCGTTCACGTTATATTTAGAATTCAGCTCAAAATATGGCCGCCTAACTCCTCCCCTTCATCCTTCTTCCCCATCTCTATGCCATTTCAGGCACATTCAAGTATTGATGATGCTTATCATACATCATCGCGCATGCGCATTTGTGGTAGCAGTCAGAAATCAGACTTAAATATAGAATCCGGCTGAAACATATTTGCGAAATAAAGTTCCGCTTTTTGGTTTCTATGCAATTGCACATGTGCAACACTCCGTGAACAAGTTTGGAATTTCTGACCGAGGATTGCATTCTGATTGGCGGATGCTTTCAAAAAGTATGTAGATACATAACGGTGGGGGAGAGTTAGGAGGCCATATTTCGATCAGATTAACTCATGTATCGTGGATAATTACTAGGAGAAGGAAGTAGTAAGACAGAAGCGATGCGAGGAGGCGAATCTTCGTTTGGCTTTACAAAATATGGGATCCTGTTATGTTTGGCGTTGACTGTCCCTTTAAAGTCACCTGTATTGCAACTCACTAAGTTTGTACTATATTATAAAAGTAAACCAGGTTTCAGTATTAGAGTAATTATTTTTGAACTTAATAGCTAATATTTTGCACTTTTATTTAAAATATAAAGCACTCAAATAGGTAATGTGTAATCCTTTAGAAAAACATATCAATATTTTTCCCCCTACAAAATGTACCATTATATTGAATGATAATGTTTGTTTGCAGATAGATCATGAGGCTAATAAAATTTCATCCATCATCGTCCCTGTGTCGCTCCTGTGCTAGACTTTATTAATGTGTTTAACCATTTTGTGGTGGTTAAGCAGATACTTTGCAACAAGCATTTATGTACTAAAAGAATTTAGCAATTTTTAATTGCATTAACATTTTAATTTTATATGCTTTTCTAATGGATTAAAATAGCAATCTATATGAACTGAACATTGAAAACATTTATTTGGGATATGACAAGATTGCTATTTTCTCTTTACATTTTAAGACTAATTGCTTAGTGCAGATATCTTTGTTTCAGAGTACTCTCACAGTCTAGTAATGTCATTCAGGCAAATGTAGTAATTTTAATCCCAATAGATCACCCATCCAATTTAGGGACAATATTTTCTACATGATTTGTGGGGTCTCTTTTAAAAGAGAGTATAATCTTAACTTTGCTATTATGTGTTTAGAAAAATAGTAGGGTTTTTCCCCTCTTCTTATTTTTTTTTTTTGCATGCTAAATAAGTACCTAGCCCTACAATTGTTAGGTGTTTTGATGCAGTGCTAATCAATCTTTGCAGTTCCACCTTTCCCAGCCTCAATACGGTATTTTATTTAGTCCTACATAGCAACACAAGACAAAGGTAATTGCAGACACTGAAATTGTTGCACATTATAAGTTCAGAGTTTATTGTTGGTTCGCGAAATGGTATACGATGATAATCACATCCAAGACCATAAATACGTTAGATCTGATGCGTTTCTGGCAACTTAAAGTGAATGTCAATTTTGATGCTAAAGTGCCCGGTTTTTAAAAATTAGATTAAAAACAGGGGCACTTTAATTCATCAACATTTACATTTCACTCCTGTTATGTCCTGTTGTGTCCTGTTGTTAAAAAAAATTACCATTTAAACTTGACAGCAGCTCCAGCTTCCTCCACCCATTGCAAAGCCTCTTCCTGGGTCTAAAATGAGGAATCCGGCTTCCTCCAGTCACGGCGTTGAATCAGACACTGATTCCCCCGGGGGGGAAGACGTGATTGGAGGATGACCTATCCATCATTTCTGACGTCAGAAATGGCTTTCATCAACCAGAGGAAACTGGAGCTGCTGTTAAGAATTAAAGGTAAGTTTTTTTTCACAACAGGAGTGAAATGTAAATTTTGATGAATTAAAGTGCCCCTGTTTTTAATCGAATTTTTAAAAACCGGGCACTTTAGCATCAAAATTGACATTCACTTTAAGTGCACTTCCTCAGAGATCCTGTCTGTTATTGTAGGATGGTATTTAAAGGAAAGAGGTGTTAGATGTAGCCTATAACTAAAAGGTGATGATTATTAGTAAAGGAAATAAATAAATTAAACCAAATGCAAATATAAACACATACATGTAATATATACACAGAGTAAAGTTTAATCCCTGTTGAAAGCAAAGCTATTTATAAGTCTTTTCTTCAAATTTACATTTCTAGTCTCTGAAGCTTGTGCGGATGAACATTGTTTGCTTGGTACATTTGGCCCCTTAAATAACAGAACTTATTAACTTAAATATCAAACAATTGACTATGGGGTCAATAAAGAAATGAATGATCAAATCTGTATGTATTTCTAATGTCTGGCTCAGTATTTAATATCCATTGTCAAATACAGGATTTCCAATTACTAAATATACAAACGCAAAAACACTGCAGAAGTACATTATAATGTTATCGATCTGACACAAAGCAATCATAAAAAAGTCTATATTTCATGTCACGGCAAGGTGTAATGACAGTTTAGAAAATTCGAACTTTCCGTATAATAAAGCATGTTAAAGGAACATGAAACCCACATTTTTTTCTTTTGTGATTCAGATAGAGAATACCATTTTAACAACTTTCTAATTTACTTCTATTATCTAATTTGTTTCATTCTCTTTGTATCATTTGTTGAAGGAGCAGCAATGCACTAATGGTTTCTAACTGAACACATGGGTGAGCCAATGAGAATCGGTATATATAGGCAGCCACCAATCAGCAGCTAGAACCTAGGTTCTCTGCTGCTTCTGAACTTGCCTATATAAAGGTTTCAGCAAAGGATAACAAGAGAAGGAAGCAAATTAAATAATATAAGTAAATTGGAAAGTTGTTTAAAATTGTATTCTCTATCTGAATCATGAAAGAAATATTTGGGGTTTCCCGTCCCTTTAATTTAAATAGTTTTATAATGTGTTTTTATGCTTATTCTGGCATTTAGTTTCTCCATTTCCATTCTAAAGACTGTCCTTGAAGACCAATCAAAGCCAATGAATACATATTGAGACCCAGATGTATAAATTGATTACTGCACAAAAACTTTAAATTATTTTTTTTTTGTAGTCATAGAACTTTATCCTACAAATAATGTCTAACGTTTTATGTATCATTAAACATTCTTTACTTAAAGGGACACTGAACCCAATTTTTTTTCTTTCATTATTCAGATAGAGCATGCAGTTTTAAGCAACTTTCTAATTTACTCCTTTTATCAATTTTTCTTCGTTCTCTTGCTATCTTTATTTTAAAAGCAGGAATGTAAATCTTAGCAGCCAGCCCATTTTAGGTTCAGCACCATGAATAGTGCTTGCTTATTGGAGGATTACATTTACTCACCAATAAGCAAGCATAACCCAGGTTCTCAACCAAAAATGGGCCGGCTCCTATGCATCATATTCCTGCTTTTTAAATAACGATCGCAAGAGAACGAAGAAAAATTGATAATAGGAATAAATTAGAAAGTTGCTTAAGATTGCATGCTCTATCTGAATTATGAAAGAACAAAAATTGGGTTTAGTGTCCCTTTAACCTGCTAATGATGATGATATGTGATAAAGCTGTACACCAACAAGCATAAATGATTTTATGTGACTGCTGTATTTGCATTAAGTATAATATAGCACCTATTTTATTTTTATGTGAATATCATGTAAAACTGTAATGTTACCTATTTTACTTTCCCTTCTAAAGGTCATGTTTATTTAACATACATAAAGAATGCAATTTGTCTAAGGGTGAGTCAAATTTTAGCAAACAAAGCAAAATAAGAACATTAAAAAAGAAATGTATGAACAAATATTATACACATCACATGTAAACATTTGGTGATTTGAAGTGACAATCACATTTTATAATGTAACCGATCATAATATGTTTCCTCTTCTGGTTCTTTTTCTGCTATGTTAAAGCAGATATATCTGCTGCTATTGTAAACTCTTAATTGTGTATAGATATATAGTTCAAATGAAGTGTGGTAACAAAAGGAAAACTGGAAATAATATAAAATATGTTTAAGAAAATGTATAAAACAGAATATACAGAGTATAAGCGGGTATAGGCAACCATTAAAGGGACATTAAACTCCTTTTGTTTTTGGGTAAAAAAAATTGTGCTTTTTCCCATACTTCCTAGAGAGGCCAAAAATCTATAACCTAGGTTTTCAAAATTAGTGTCCTTAGGGAGCATAAAACAAGCCCAATTTTACACAAAAGCAAGAGGTATTTAATATCCGTAGTATTATTATTATCGGTTATTTGTAGAGCGCCAACAGATTCTGCAGTATGCATTTCATCCTACCCTATGGTGATTTAGCTTCAAGTCAAATAATCTCACACTCCTATGTATGTATGTATACACATATATATATATATTTCATTAAGTTAAAGACTTTAAGTTTAAGTTCATTAAGTTAAAGACTTTTTTTACTTGCTTGACGTGTAACCTTGGAGTGCATCTGAGACCAGTGATTTTATACACCAGCCTTCCGTTTTACTTGTTTTATTGCTAATAGATCTCTCCTTTGTGTCTTTTTTTTCCTTTTTCTTAAAAGTTGCGTTTCCCTTTTTTTCTCGCACATGTAATTTTTTTGTATTATTGTCTTATGTACTTTGTTACATGGATATATTTCAAGCACTTGTACAGTTTATTAATGTATATTTGGGTTCAAGCATTTGTTTTATATGTATCTGACTAGCAAAACTATTTAATATGGTAAGTTTTAAACTGTGAGACTGTACTGTTTATGATAGTTATACCAATAAATTAGTTGACTAGCATTTGTTGTTGTATAACTTTAACATGTGCATATAAACAAAACCCAAACTCCTGATGTATCAAATTATTTCAACAGCTGAATGGTAGTACATATAGAAATACTAGGAACATAGTTCATTGTGCTTATTGATAGATAGATAGATAGATAGATAGATAGACAGACAGACAATTTATAGAGAGAGCTTTCTGAGCAATACAAATACAACCATTATATTATATGGCAATAACTGGGGAGGCAAGGCAATCATAGAACACTCTGATCTTAATAAGGGAGAATCAAATCATAAACAAGTGTAGTGCTTAAATTGACATGAACCATATGCATGATAAATTAATTACTTTGCTCTGCTTGCAACAAAAAAAGTTTTCAGATCAACATTTGCTTTATTTTGCAGTCCAGGGACACACCCTTAGGATAGTCTGAGTTTATTGTGTAAACAAAAGTACCGGTACAGGTGCTAGTGGTCCCTGACCTGTTTAATTGTGTAGCCGGTTAGCCTGATTAGGAATGTCAGGTATCAAAAGACGTGGAAGTCTCAATGAAATGTTTCCTTGGTGGATATCCACTCCAAATGATGGTTAGCATCCCAGATGATTCATGTGTAGTCTGATGCAGCCCACAGTGCAAGTGAGAATTTTCCACGCTCACTTATGAAGGGAAAGAGCTGAAATGAAATAAAACAGAGGCGCAACCCGACTCAGGTGCATATCATTTAATGAAAAGTAAGCGCTCATACAAATGGCAACTTACAAGAAATAAAATACAATTTTGCAATGTAAAATTGTGTTAAAAATATCCCTCCGGTCCTTGCAAACCTCCTATCGCCTTATAATCTCTCCTTCCACGTCCGCCATCAAGCCGTACACAGAAACAGGGGAGGATGACTCCTAGGTGTAGACCCCAGTAGGGACAAATAGTCTGTGTGTTTCGTCTGTACGCAATCAGACTTTGTCAAGAGTTCATTGCTGTAACTGCCCTAACCGGTTAGTTAAAAGGGCCAATGCTAAAACAATGACTGAACTAGCCAATCGATGAAATCACCACGCCAATCTAGACACAGTCTGACACTTTTTAGTTATGAATACTACCCTCACAGAGGTTTTATCTAAACTGCCAGGGTTGCAAGGGAAGCGCAGTAGCTCTGGGTTAAGAACAAATGCTGAGCCTTCTGACGCTTTAGTAGCCGTATCCGATATTCCCTCACAATGTTCTGAGGTAGGGATGAGGGATTTGCTGTCTGAGGGAGAGATTTCTGATTCAGGAAAGATGTTCCCTCAGACAGATTCAGATATGACGGCATTTAAATTTAAGCTAGAGCACCTCCGTTTATTGCTCAGGGAGGTTTTAGCTACTCTGGATGATTGTGACCCTATTGTCGTTCCAGAGAAATTGTGTAAAATGACAAATATTTAGAGGTTCCTGTTTACACTGATGTTTTTCCGGTCCCTAAGAGGATTTCGGACATTGTTACTAAGGAGTGGGATAGACCAGGTATTCCGTTCGCTCCCCCTCCTGTTTTTCAGAAAATGTTCCCCATTTCTGACACCATAAAGGACTAATGGCAGACGGTCCCTAAGGTGGAGGGAGCTATTTCTACTATGGCTAAGCGTACAACTATACCTATTGAAGACAGTTGTGCTTTCATTGATCCTATGGATAAAAAGTTAGAGGGTCTCATAAAGAAAATTTTTGTTCATCAGGGTTTTCTTCTTCAACCTATAGCGTGCATTGTTCCGGTAACCACTGCAGCTGCTTTTTGGTTTGAGGCTCTTCAGATGGAGACCCCACTAGATGATATTTTGGACAGAATTAAGGCCCTTAAGTTGGCTAATTATTTTATTACAGACGCCGCTTTTCATCTTGCTAAGTTAGCTGCAAAGAATTCAGGTTTTGCCATTTCTTTCATGTAATTAGCAAGAGTCCATGAGCTAGTGAAGTATGGGATATACATTCCTACCAGGAGGGGCAAAGTTTCCCAAACCTCAAAATGCCTATAAATACACCCCTCACCACACCCACAATTCAGTTTTACAAACTTTGCCTCCCATGGAGGTGGTGAAGTAAGTTTGTGCTAGATTCTACGTTGATATGCGCTTCGCAGCAGGCTGGAGCCCGGTTTTCCTCTCAGAGTGTAGTGAATGTCAGAGGGATGTGAAGAGAGTATTGCCTATTTGAATTCAATGGTCTTCCTCTAGGGGATCTATTTCATAGGTTCTCTGTTATCGGTCGTAGAGATTCATCTCTTACCTCCCTTTTCAGATCGACGATATACTCTTATATACCATTACCTCTACTGATTCTCGTTTCAGTACTGGTTTGGCTGTCTACTATATGTAGATGAGTGTCTTAGGGTAAGTAAGTCTTATTTTTTATGACACTCTAAGCTATGGTTGGGCACTTTATATGTAAAGTTCTAAATATATGTGTTTAAACTTATATTTGCCATGATTCAGGATAATCAGTATTCCTTATTTCAGACAGTCAGTTTCATTATTTGGGATAATGCATATGAAATATTTTTTTCTTACCTTAAAATAATTTTTTCAATTGACTTTTTTTCCCTGTGGGCTGTTAGGCTCGCGGGGGCTGAAAATGGTTCAATTTATTGCGTCATTCTTGGTGCAGACTTTTTTGGCGCAAAAATTTTGTCATTTCCGGCGCCCTAATTGACGCCGGAAGTTTGCATATGGTGCGTCATATTTGACGTTCAGACTTTTTTTGCACCAAAATTGTGGGCGTCGTTTTTTTCGCCGTCACAGGATGTGGCGTCATACTTGGCGCCAAAAAATATGGGCGTTGTACTTGGCGCCAATAATGTGGGCGTCATTCTTGGCGCCAAAAAAATGTGGGCGTCATTCTTGTCTCCACCTTTTTTTCACATTATTTCAGTCTCATTTTTCATTGCTTCTGGTTGCTAGAGGCTTGTTCATTTGGCATTTTTTTCCCATTCCTGAAACTGTCATTTAAGGAATTTGATAATTTTGCTTTATATGTTGTTTTTTCTATTACATATTGCAAGATGTCTCAACATGACCCTGGATCAGAATCTACTTCTGGAAAGACGCTGCCTGATGCTGGTTCTACCAAAGTTAAGTGCATCTGTTGTAAACTTTTGGTAACTGTTCCTCCAGCTGTTGTTTGTGATAACTGTCATGATAAACTTTCTAATGCAGATTGTGTTTCCATTAGTAATAATCCATTACCTGTTGTTGTTCCTTCAACATCTAATGTTCAGGATGTCCCTGTTAATGTAAAATAATTTGTTTCTAAATCTATTAGGATGGCTCTGTCTGTTATTCCTCCTTCCAGTAAGCGTAAAAGGTCTTTTAAAACTTCTCATATTTCAGATGAATTTTTAAGTGACCGTCATCATTCTGACTTATCTGTTTCTGATGAGGATCTATCTGGTTCAGAAGATTCTGCCTCAGATATTGACACTGATAAATCTTCATATTTATTTAAGATGGAGTTTATTCGTTCTTTACTTAAAGAAGTGTTAATTGCATTAGATATGGAGGAGTCTAGTCCTCTTGATACCAAATCTACTTGGCATTTAAATTCGGTTTTCAAACCTCATGTAGTTATTCCTGAAGTTTTTCCAGTTCCTGATGCTATTTCAGAAGTAATTTCTAGGGAATGGAATAGTCTGGGTACTTCATTTACTCCTTCTCAAAGGTTTAGGAAATTGTACCCTGTGCCATCTGATAGATTAGAGTTTTGGGATAAAATCCCTAAAGTTGATGGGGCTATTTCTACTCTTGCCAAACGTACTACTATTCCTACGGCGGATAGTACTTCCTTTAAGGATCCTTTAGACAGGAAGCTTGAATCCTTTCTAAGGAGAGCTTATTTATGTTCAGGTAATCTTCTTAGACCTGCTATTTCTTTGGCTGATGTTGCTGCAGCTTCAACTTTTTGGTTGGAGGCTTTAGCGCAACAAGTGTCAAACCATAATGCTTATAGCATTGTTAAACTTCTTCAACATGCTAATAACTTTATTTGTGATGCCATTTTTGATATCATTAGAATTGATGTCAGATATATGTCTTTAGTTATCTTAGCTAGAAGAGCTTTATGGCTTAAATCTTGGAATGCAGATATGACTTCTAAGTCAACTTTGCTTTCTCTTTCTTTCCAAGGTAATAAATTATTTGGTTCACAGTTGGATTCTATTATTTCAACTGTTACTGGGGGGAAAGGAACCTTTTTGCCTCAGGACAAAAAATCTAAAGGTAAATACAGGGCTGCTAATCGTTTTCGTTCCTTTCGTCAGAATAAAGAACAGAAGCCTGACCCTTCCCCTAAAGGAACGGTTTCCGTTTGGAAACCTTCTCCAGTCTGGAATAAATCCAAGCCTTTTAGAAAGTCAAAACCAGCTCCTAAATCCGCATGAAGGTGCGGCCCTCATTCCAGCACAGCTGGTAGGGGGCAGGTTACGGTTTTTCAAAGATATTTGGATCAATTCCATTCACAGTCTTTGGATTCAGAACATTGTTTCTCAAGGATACAGAATAGGTTTCAAGATAAGACCTCCTGTGAGAAGATTTTTTCTCTCTCGCATTCCAGTAAACCCAGTGAAGGCTCAGGCATTTCTGAAATGTGTTTCAGATCTAGAGTTGGCTGGGGTAATTGTACCAGTTCCAGTTCTGGAACGGGGTCTGGGGTTTTACTCAAATCTATTCATTGTACCAAAGAAGGAGAATTCCTTCAGACCAGTTCTGGATCTAAAAATCCTGAATCGTTATGTAAGAATACCAACATTCAAAATGGTGACTATAAGGACTATTCTGCCTTTTGTTCAGCAAGGGCATTATATGTCCACAATAGATTTACAGGATGCATATCTTCATATTCCAATTCATCCAGATCACCATCAGTTTCTGAGATTCTCTTTTCTAGACAAGCATTACCAGTTTGTTGCCCTTCCATTTGGCCTAGCAACAGCTCCAAGGATCTTTTCAAAGGTTCTCGGTGCTCTTCTCTCTGTAATCAGAGAACAGGGTATTGCGGTATTTCCTTATTTGGACGATATCTTGGTACTCGCTCAGTCTTTACATTCTGCAGAATCTCATACGAATCAACTTGTGTTGTTTCTTCAAAGATATGGTTGGAGGATCAATTTACCAAAGAGTTCATTGATTCCTCAGACAAAGGTAACCTTTTTGGGCTTTCAAATAGATTCAGTGTCCATGACTTTGTCTCTAACAGAAAAGAGACGTCTGAAGTTGGTTTCAGCTTGTCGAAACCTTAAGTCTCAGTCATTCCCTTCCGTAGCTTTTTGCATGGAAATTCTAGGTCTCATGACTGCTGCATCGGACGCGATCCCCTTTGCTCGTTTTCACATGAGACCTCTTCAGCTTTGTATGCTGAACCAGTGGTGCAGGGATTATACAAGGATATCACAAATAATATCCTTAAATCCCAATGTTCAATCCTCTCTGACTTGGTGGTTGGATCACCATCGTTTAATTCAAGGGGCCTCTTTTGTTCGTCCAACCTGGACTGTGATCTCAACAGATGCGAGTCTTTCAGGTTGGGGAGCTGTATGGGGATCTCTGACAGCGCAGAGGGTTTGGGAATCTCAGGAGGCGAGATTACCAATCAACATTTTGGAACTCCGTGCGATTTTCAGAGCTCTTCAGTTCTGGCCTCTTCTGAAGAGAGAATCGTTTATTTGTTTTCAGACGGACAATGTCACAACCGTGGCATATGTCAATCATCAAGGTGGGACTCACAGTCCTCAAGCTATGAAAGAAGTATCTCGGATACTTGTATGGGCGGAATCCAGCTCCTGTCTAATTTCTGCGGTTCACATACCAGGTGTAGACAATTGGGAAGTGGATTATCTCAGTCGCCAGACGTTACATCCGGGCGAATGGTCTCTTCACCCAGAGGTAATTCTTCAGATTGTTCAAATCTGGGGACTTCCAGAAATAGATCTGATGGCCTCTCATCTAAACAAGAAACTTCCCAGGTATCTGTCCAGATCCAGGGATCCTCAGGCAGAAGCAGTCAACGCGTTGTCGCTTCCTTGGAATTATCATCCTGCCTATATCTTTCCGCCTCTAGTTCTTCTTCCAAGAGTGATTTCCAAAATTCTAATGGAACGTTCGTTTGTACTGCTGGTGGCTCCAGCATGGCCTAACAGGTTTTGGTATGCGGATCTCATTCGGATGGCCAGTTGCCAACCTTGGACACTTCCGTTAAGACCAGACCTTCTATCTCAAGGCCCATTTTTCCATCAGGATCTCAAATCATTAAATTTGAAGGTATGGAAATTGAACGCTTGATTCTTAGTCATAGAGGTTTCTCTGACTCAGTAATTAATACTTTGTTACAGGCTCGTAAATCTGTGTCTAGGAAGATTTATTATCGAGTCTGGAAGACTTACATTTCTTAGTGTTCTTCTCATAAGTTCTCCTGGCATTCTTTTAAAATTCCTAGAATTTTACAGTTTCTTCAGGATGGTTTGGATAAAGGTTTATCTGCAAGTTCTTTGAAAGGACAAATCTCTGCTCTTTCTGTTCTTTTTCACAGAAAGATTGCTAATCTTCCTGATATTCATTGTTTTGTACAGGCTTTGGTTCGTATCAAGCCTGTCATTAAGTCAATCTCTCCTCCTTGGAGTCTTAATTTGGTTCAGAGGGCTTTACAGGCTCCTCCGTTTGAACCTATGCATTCTCTGGATATTAAATTACTTTCTTGGAAAGTTGTGTTCCTTTTGGCCATCTCTTCTGCTAGAAGAGTTTCTGAGTTATCTGCTCTTTCTTGTGAATCTCCTTTTCTGATTTTTCATCAGGATAAGGCGGTGTTGCAGACTTCATTTAAATTTTTACCTAAGGTTGTGAATTCTAACAACATTAGTAGAGAAATTGTTGTCCCTTCATTGTGCCCTGATCCTAAGAATTCAAAGGAGAGATCTTTACATTCTTTGGATGTAGTAAGAGCTTTGAAATATTATGTTGAAGCTACTAAAGATTTTAGAAAGACTTCTAGTCTATTTGTTATCTTTTCTGGTTCCAGGAAAGGTCAGAAAGCTTCTGCCATTTCTTTGGCGTCTTGGTTAAAGTCTTTGATTCGTCATGCTTATGTGGAGTCGGGTAAGTCCCCGCCTCAAAGAATTACGGCTCATTCTACTAGGTCAGTTTCTACTTCCTGGGCTTTTAGGAATGAAGCTTCTGTTGATCAGATTTGCAAAGCAGCAACTTGGTCTTCTTTGCATACTTTTACTAAATTCTACCATTTTGATGTTTTCTCTTCTTCTGAAGCAGTTTTTGGTAGAAAAGTACTTCAGGCAGCTGTTTCAGTTTGCTTCTTCTGCTTATGATTTCAGTTTTTTTCATTATTTAGATTAAAACTTTTGATTTGGGTTGTGGATTATTTTTTGGAATTTTATCCCTCCCTCTCTAGTGACTCTTGCGTGGAAGTTCCACATCTTGGGTATCTGCTATCCCATACGTCACTAGCTCATGGACTCTTGCTAATTACATGAAAGAAAACATAATTTATGTAAGAACTTACCTGATAAATTAATTTCTTTCATATTGGCAAGAGTCAAAGAGGCCCACCCTTTTTATGGTGGTTATGATTTTTTTTATATAAAGCACAATTATTTCCAAATTCCTTTGTTGATGCTTTTTACTCTTTTCTTTATCACCCCACTTCTTGGCTATTCGTTAAACTGAATTGTGGGTGTGGTGAGGGGTGTATTTATAGGCATTTTGAGGTTTGGGAAACTTTGCCCCTCCTGGTAGGAATGTATATCCCATACGTCACTAGCTCATGGACTCCTGCTAATATGAAAGAAATTAATTTAGCAGGTAAGTTCTTACATAAATTATGTTTTTAGCGCAAAGAGCGTTATGGCTTAAGTCCTGGTCAGCTGATGTGTCATCTAAATCTAAGCTTTTGACCATCCCTTTCAAAGGTAAGACCCTATTCGGGCCTGCACTGAAAGAGATAATTTCAGACATCACTGGAGGGAAGGGTCATGCCCTCCCTCAAGATAAGTCAAATAAGACAAGGACCAAACAAAATAATTTTCGTTCCTTTCGAAACTTCAAGGGTGGTCCCGCTTCCTCTTCCCCTGCTGCAAAGCAAGAGGGGTACTTTGCTCAATCCAAGCCAACCTGGAGACCTAACCAGGATTGGAACAAGGGTAAACAGGCCAAAAAGCTTGCTGCTGCCACTAAGACAGCATGAAGGGGTAGCCCCTGATCTGGGACCGGATCAAGTAGGGGGCAGACTTTCTCTCTTTGCTCAGGCCTGGGCAAGAGACATTCAGGACTCCTGGGCCGTAGAAATTGTAACCCAGGGGTATCTCCTAGATTTCAAAGATTCTCCTCCAAGGGGGAGGTTCCATCTTTCTCAATTGTCTGTAAACCAGACAAAAAGAGAGGCGTTCTTACGCTGTGTAGAAGACCTTTTTACCATGGGAGTGATCTGCCTAGTTCCGAAAACAGAACAGGGGCAAGGTTTCTACTCCAATCTGTTTGTGGTTCCCAAAAAAGAGGGAACCTTCAGACCAATTCTAGATCTCAAGATCCTAAACCAATTCCTAAGAGTTCCATCCTTCAAGATGGAGACCATTCGGACTATTTTACCAATGATCCAGGAGGGTCAATATATGACTACCGTGGATCTAAAGGATGCGTATCTACACATGCCTATCCACAAAGATCATCACCAGTTTCTCAGGTTTGCCTTTCTTGGGCTGGGGTGCAGTCTGGAATTCCCTGAAAGCACAGGGTTTTTGGACTCAGGAGGAGGCCCTCCTACCGATAAATATTCTGGAATTAAGAGCGATATTCAATGCTCTTCAGGCGTGGCCTCAGCTGGCTTCGGCCGGATTCATCAGGTTTCAGTCGGACAACATCACAACTGTATCTTATATCAATCATCAGGGGGGAACAAGGAGTTCCTTGGCGATGATAGAAGTTTCCAGGATAATCCGATGGGCAGAGACTCACTCTTGCCATCTATCAGTGATCTATATCCCAGGGGTGGAGAACTGGGAGGCAGATTTTCTAAGTTGTCAGACTTTTCATCCGAGGGAGTGGGAGCTCCATCCGGAGGTGTTTGCTCAACTGGTTCAGCTATGGGGCACACCAGAATTGGATCTGATGGCGTCTCGTCAGAACGCCAAACTTCCTCATTACGGATCCAGGTCAAGGGATCCTCGGGTAGTACTGATAGATGCTCTAGCAGTACCCTGGTCGTTCAACCTGGCTTATGTGTTTCCACCATTCCCTCTCCTTCCGCGTCTGATTGCCAGAATCAAACAGGAGAGAGCTTTGGTGATTTTGATAGTGCCTGCGTGGCTACGCAGGACTTGGTATGCAGACCTGGTGGACATATCATCTCTGCCACCATGGACTCTGCCACTGAGACGGGACCTTTTGATTCAAGGTCCATTCAAGCATCCAAATCTAATTTCTCTGCAACTGACTGCTTGGAGATTGAACGCTTGATTTTATCAAAGCAGGGTTTCTCTGAATCGGTCATAGTTACCTTGATTCAGGCTCGAAAGCCTGTCACCAGGAAGATCTATCATAAGATATGGCGTAAATATCTTTTTTGGTGTGAATCCAAAGGCTACTCATGGAGTAAGATCAGGATTCCTAGGATTTTGTCTTTTCTCCAAGAAGGATTGGAGAAAGGATTTTCCGCTAGTTCCTTAAAGGGACAGATATCTGCTTTGTCTATTCTGTTGCACAAGCGTCTGGCAGATGTCCCAGACGTTCAGGCTTTTTGTCAGGCTTTAGTTAGAATTAAACCTGTGTTTAAACCTGTTGTCCCGCCATGGAGTCTCAATTTAGTTTTTAAAGTTCTTCAGGGGGTTCCGTTTGAACCCATGCATTCCATAGATATTAAGCTTCTATCTTGGAAAGTTCTGTTTCTAGTTGCTATCTCTTCAGCTCGAAGAGTTTCTTAACTATCTGCATTACAATGTGACTCGCCTTATCTTGTTTTCCATGCTGATAAGGTGGTTTTGCGTACCAAACCTGGGTTCCTCCCTAAGGTTGTTTCTAACAGGAATATCAATCAGGAAATTGTTGTTCCTTCTCTGTGTCCTAATCCTTCTTCTAAGAAGGACCGTCTGTTGCACAACTTGGACGTGGTTCGTGCCTTGAAGTTTTATTTGCAGGCAACCAAAGATTTTCACCAATCATCTTCTTTGTTTGTTGTCTATCCTGGAAAGTGTAGAGGTCAAAAGGCTACGGCTACCCCTCTCTCAATTTGGCTGAAAAGCATCATCCATTTGGCTTATGAGACTGCTGGACAGCAGCCTCCTGAAAGAATTACAGCTCACTCCACTAGAGCGGTGGCTTCCACATGGGCTTTTAAAAATGATGCTTCTGTTGAACAGATATGTAAGGCTGCGACTTGGTCTTCTCTTCATACCTTTTCCAAATTTTATACTTTTGCTTCTTCGGAGGCTATTTTTGGGAGAAAGGTTTTGCAAGCAGTGGTGCCTTCTGTTTAGGTTCCTGTCTTGTCCCTCACTTCATCCGTGTCCTAAAGCTTTGGTATTGGTATCCCACAAGTTAGGATGAATCCGTGGACTCGGTACATCTTGCAAAAGAAAACAGAATTTATGCTTACCTGATAAATTTCTTTCTTTTGCGATGTACCGAGTCCACGGCCCGCCCTGTCTATTCAAGACAGATAGTATTTTTTATGTAAACTTCAGTCACCTCTGCACCTTATAGTTTTCTCCTTTTCTTCCTTGGCCTTCGGTCGAATGACTGGGGGGTGGAGTTAAGGGGGAAGCTATTTAGACAGCTCTGCTGTGGTGCTCTCTTTGCTACTTCCTGTCAGGAAGGACAATATTCCACAAGTTAGGATGAATCCGTGGACTTGGTACATCGCAAAAGAAAGAAATTTATCAGGTAAGCATAAATTCTGTTTTTTCTGGGTGATCTGGTCTTAATTGGTAGAGGTAAGGCACCTCAGTAATTGAGGTGTGGAGTTGCCTGAGGGGTATTTTAGATTTTTTTTTTATGTTTATTAAATGTTTTTTCTTAAATTTTCTCACATAATTTTAGCTGGGGATCGATCCTAATTTGGGATAAAATTTCAAGTGTATTTTATCCTTAGCTTATGTTAATTGAATATTAAAATCTTTTACACTTATCTGTACAAGTTTATTTACTGTTTCACAACATGTCTAATATGGAGCAAGAGCCTGCTCTAACGAATTCATGCTTATTATGTTTAGATGCACAAATTGCAGCTCCTATGCAATTTTGTTCTTCATGTGTCAAGAAAACCTTGCAAAATAAAGGTAAAATGTTTGAGCCTAATTTCTCCCAGGATGATGCTGTTAAAATAATACCTCAGCTTTCTCCTGCTACATCCCAAGCCTCAATGGCATCACATGCAGTGCCCTGCGGTTCCTCTAACTCCTAGTGGAGTTTATTTAAAAGCAGAAATTGCTGCCCAGGTATTTTTAGCGGTATCTGCGCATTAGCTGCCATTCCCAAATTACAGGGAAAATGCAAGAGGAAATTCAAAAAGTAAGGTGCCTGTCCTCAGTTCTGCTTCCCAAATTTCCCTTTATCATAAGTCTGATGAGGAAGATACATCGGGACTTTCTGAGGGTGAAATCTCAGGTTCAGACAGTATAATTCCTTCTTACGAGACTGAGGTGGTATCCTTCAGATTTAAGCTTGAACACCTTCGTGTATTGTTAAAGTTTTAGCTACTTTAGATGACTCTGATACCCCTGTCATTGTCACTCCTAAGAGATTTAGTAAACTTAATAGTTTCTTTGATGAACCTTCCACTTTTCCTGTGCCGGACCGTGCTAGGGAGATTATCTCACAGGAATGGGAGAAACCAGGGGTGTCTTTTTCCCCTTCTCCCATTTTTAAGAAAATGTTTCCTGTCGAGGACTCCATTAAAGACCCTTGGTATACTGTACCCAAAGTTGAAGGGGCCATTTCCACTCTGGCTAAGAGAACCACTATTCCTATTGAGGATAGCTGCTCTTTTAAGGATTCGATAGACAAGAAGCTGGAGGCTTATTTGAAAAAGATTTATGTTCATCAAGGTCTCCAATGGCAACCTGCAGTGTGTATTGCCACCGTGACTAGTGCAGCATCTTATTGGTTATATGCCTTTTCTGATTCTCTTCAAGTAGAGACATCCTTGGATGAAATTCAGGATAGGATTAAAGCTCTTAAGTTGGCCAATTCCTTTATTGCAGATGCCATTTTACAGGTTATTAGACTAGGAGCTAAAACCTCTAGTTTCACTGTCCTAGCCCGCTGGGCGTTATTGTTGAAATCCTGGTCTGCAGACGTTTCCTCTAAAGATAAGCTTCTGGCGATTCCTTACAAGGGCAAAACCTTGTTTGGACCCGGTTTGGCAGAAATTATCTCTGATATTATGGGTGGAAAAGGGTCTTTTCTACCTCAAGATAAAAAGAATAGGCCTAAAGGACGTCAGAATAATTTTCGTTCCTTTCGTAACTTCAGACTAAAGCCTTCCCCTTCTTCTTCCAAGCAGGAACAATCCAAGTCTTCTTCTTGGAAACCCAATCAGTCTTGAAACAAGGGGAAACAATCAAAGAAACCCACAGCTGATTCCAAATCAGCATGAAGGGTTTGCCGCGAATCCGGGATCGGATCAGGTGGGAGGCAGACTTTCTCAGTTCTCTCAAGCCTGGATACGAGATGTCTCAGATCCCTGGACTGTGGACATAGTATCCCAGGGTTACAAATTGGAATTCAAGACTTTTCCTCCCAGAGGCAGATTCCTTCTCTCAAGATTATCTGCAGACCAGATAAAGAGAGAGGCATTCTTGAAATGTATACAAGATCTTTCCTCCCTTTGAGGGATAGTTCCAGTTCCAGTGCAGGAACGGGGTCTCGGGTTCTACTCCAACCTATTTGTGGTTCCCAAAAAAGAGGAAATTTTCCGTCCCATCCTAGATTTGAAGTGTCTAAACAAGTTTCTCAAATTTCCATCCTTCAAGATGGAGACTAGACACTCCATTCTTCCTTTAGTACAAGAGGGTCAGTTCATGACAACCATAGACCTAAAGGATGTGTATCTTCATGTTCTTATTCACATGGACCATCACAGATTCCTGAGATTTGCCTTTCTAGATAAACATTTTCAGTTTGTGGCCCTTCCATTTGGTCTAGCCACGGCTCCCAGAAAGGTACTGGGGGCTCTTTTGGCAATGATCCATTCTCGTAGAATTGCTGTGGCAACCTACCTGGCCAACATATTGTTTCAGGCGCCATCTTTTCAACAAGCAAAATCTCACACAGAGATATTATTGTCTTTTCTTTGTTCCCACGGATGGAATGTGAATCTCGAAAAAAAATCCCTTTCCCCTGCTACAAGAGTAGTGTTCTTAGGGACCATAATAGATTCTCTATTGATGAAGATTTTTCTGACAGAAGTCAGGAAAAATAAAATAATTTCCTCTTGCCTCTCTCTTCAGGCTACTGCTCATCCTTCAGTGGCTCAATGTATGGAGGTAATCGGTCTGATGGTTGCTTCCATTGACATCATTCCTTTTGCTCGATTCCATTTAAGAGCTCTCCAGTTATGCATGCTCAGACAATAGAATGGGGACCATGTGGATCTATCTCAGAAAATAGAGTTAGATCAGTCGTCTAGGGATTCTCTCCCGTCGTGGATTTCTCAGGAACATCTTTTGGAGACCTTTCCTGGTTGATCGTGACCACGGACGCCTACCTGCTGGGCTGTGGAGCAGTCTGGAACTCGTTAAAAGCTCTGGGCCTTTGGACTCGGGAGAAGTCTGCTCTTCCCATCAACATCTTGGAGTTGAGGGCAATTTAAAATGCTCTATTGCCTTGGTCTCAGTTGTCCTCAGCGCAGTTTATCAGGTTCCAGTCAGACAACATAAACTCTGTGGCTTTAATCAATCACCAGGGAGGAACTCAGATTTCCTTAGCCATGAAAGAGGTTACTCGAATTCTTCAGTGGACAGAGACCCACAATGGCTGTCTATCTGACATCCACATTCCAGGAGTAGACAACTGGGAAGCAGATTTTCTGAGCAGACAGACTTTTCATCCCGGGGAGTGGGAACTCCATCCGGAGGTGTTTTCTAGCTTAGTCCTCAAATGGGGGGTGCCGGAGTTAAATCTGATGGCGTCCCATAAGAACGCCAAACTTCCAAGGTACAGTTCAAGGTCAAGAGATCCACAGGCCGTTCTGATAGATGCTCTGGTGGTTCCTTGGGTTTTCAGGTTGGGATACCTGTTTCCTCCGTTTGCTCTCCTTCCATAAGTCATTGCTCTTATCAAACAGGAGAGGGCGTTGGTGATACTAATAGCCTCTGCGTGGGCTCGCAGGATCTGGTTTGCAGACCTAGTGGAGATGTCATATCTCCCACCTTGGAGACTACCTCTGAGGAAGGACCTCCTGATTCAGAGTCCCTTCCTTCATCCAAATATTGTTTCTCTGAAGCTGACTGCTTGGAGATTGAACGCTTAATTCTGTCTAAGCGTAGTTTTTCTAAGTTGGTCATTGAAACCATGATTCAGGCTTGCAAGCCTGTTACTAGAAAGATTTATCATGAGATATGGTGTAAATATCTTTATTGGTGTGAATCCAAGGGCTACTCTTGGAGTAGAATTAGAATTACTAGAATGTTATCTTTTCTTCAGGAAGGCCTGGAGAAGGGATTGCCAGTCAGTTCCCTGAAGGGTCAGATTTCTGCTTTATCAGTTTTACTACATAAACGTTTGGCGGATGTGCCAGATGTGCAATCTTTTTGTCAGGCTTTGGTCAAAATCAGGCATGTCTTTAAGTCTGTTGCTCCTCCTTGGAGCCTTAACCTTGTTCTTAAAGTTTTATAGCTGGCTCCGTTTGAGCTGTTGCATTCCATAGACATTAAGTTGTTATCTTGGAAGGTTTTGTTTCTTGTTGCTATCTCTTCTGCTCGAAGAGTCCCGGAACTCTCAGCTCTGCCGTGTGATTCCCCTTATCTTATTTTTCATGCAGATAAGGCGGTTCTTTGTATTAAGTTAGGTTTCTTTCCTAAGGTTGTTTCTAATAGAAATATCAATCAGGAAATTGTTGTTCCCTCTCTGTGTTTTAATCCTTCTTCTTCCAAAGAACATTTGTTTAACATTTGGATGTTGTACATGCTCTTAAATTCTACTTACAGGCGACTAAGGATTTTTGCCAGCCCTCTGCCCTCTTTGTTTGTTTCTCTGGGATACGTAAAGGTCAGAAAACTACTGCTACTACTCTTTCTTTTTGGTTACGAAGTATAATTCCTATTTATCTGTGTCCTCTAGCTTGGGTATTGGTTCCCAACAGTAATTAGTCAAGCCGTGGACTCACCATATCTTAGGAAAGAAAAACAAAATGTATGCTTACTTGATAAATTTATTTCCAGATATGATGAGTCCACGGCCCCACCCTTTATTTCAAGACAGTTGTTCTTTTGACTATAACCTCAGGCACCTCTACACCTTGTGTTACTCCTTTTTCTCCATTTCCCTTCGGTCGAATGACTGGGGGTTGTGGGTAAGGGAGTGATACTTAGCAGTTTAACTATGGTGCTCTTTGCCTCCTCCTGCTGGCCAGGAGTGATATTCCTAACAGTAATTACTCAAGTCGTGGACTCACCATATCCGGAAAGAAAGAAATTAATCAGGTAAGCATAAGTTTTGTTTTCTGTTGGGACTAAAATATATTTGAGATCCTTGTTCTTTCTAAAGGTCACCAATGGTTTTTCATCCAAGATATCGCCCAAAATGGGATCTGCCTTAAGAATACCCCAATGTTTCCTGAAAATATTCTGAATTTCTCTGCTACCTTGATTGTAATTAGTAATGAACCTGACTTTATTCTTGTTCTGCAATCCTTTTGCATTCTTAGGTTCTAATAGTGACTTTCTATTCATATCCTTCACTTTCATTTTAGCTGATTGTATGGTCATTAAGTCTTATAATTTCTCCATGAATCTTTTATCTAATAAACCTAATTCTATTTCCCAAAAAGACTGGAGTGGAATTTAAAATCTTGACCCTCCTATTTTCTGCACAGTGATTGCTTGACATGTGCCAAATTTCATGTATAGTTGTTCCTAGTTGACTACAGCAAAGTATTCATGATTATCCAATACAACACAATGACTTTAAGAAAAAGTCCTCTTTTTACCCATACTCTTCCCAGGTGAATTCATTACAATTGGTGTGTTGGGACCTAATGAAACTTTGAGATAAAAAAGACAAACATTGGGTCAACAAATATAATGATAATTTAACCCTAAATGAAAGACATAACCCTCAAAAACTTAAATTAGGTTCACTTACCAATAATCTTTCCGTTTATATTGATCATAATTTGCAACCTGTAGTCAAATCCACCCGGGCATTACTTAGGGACACCATGCACGTTATACACCAATTTGTGGGGATAGAGTGGCAGGATGATTTTATTAGGCTTACATGTGATGTGCCCTTATTATATACATGCATTCCACACATGTTAGGACTTAAAGCCATATGTGAGACCCGTGGGAAGTGGAGTATTTCAGGTTTACATCTTGAATTCATTCTGATAGGTATAGAGTTCATATTGAACCATAATTATTTCATTTTTGAACAGTTCTACAAACAGATCCAAGGAAAAACGATGGGGACAACATTTGCCCCATCGTATGCAAAGCTTTTTGAAGAGTCCTACATTTAGTCCCATAATCCATTCTTCAATAACATAGTATGATATTTCTGGTACATTGACAATATCATTATCATTTGGAAGGGGTCTGAGATTTTGAGTAGACAATTTATCCAACATATCAATGAGAATGATCTTAATAGTTTCCAAAATTGATGAATTTTTGGACCTGCTTTATTTATAGATGAGAAAAACAAAGTTGCAGTAAAGAATTATCACAAACCAACTGATTAAAATGTGTTTTTAAATACAAACAGTGGCCATTTATCAAGGTGGAAGACCAATATCCCCCTCGTTCAGTACCAATGTATAAAGAGAAATTGCACAAGGGAATACTGAATTGTGGGTGTGGTGAGGGGTGTATTTATAGGCATTTTGAGGTTTGGGAAACTTTGCCCCTCCTGGTAGGATTGTATATCCCATACGTCACTAGCTCATGGACTCTTGCCAATATGAAAGAAATGAATTTATCAGGTAAGTTCTTACATAAATTGTGTTTTTAGCAGCTCTCAATATTGCTGCACATCATGGCAGCCGACCAGACATACACCCTGACAATATTGATTTTATAATTTATTATATCAAATTGACACCCTCCACAAATGTATCTAGCAGCAAACTTCCAACCAAACATTCAGCTAGATTATGAGTTTTACGGTAAGCTGAAAAAGCAGCATTATTAGGTCCTAACGCTGCTTTTTCATGCCTGCTGGTATTACGAGTCTTGCAGGTTTAGGGGCACCGCACACTTTTTTGGCCTGAACGCATAGCAACTTACGTAAAATTTGTAAAGGCTTTTTTCAATGGGACTTGCATAGTGCTGATATTACAAGTTTGTCCTGGGAGGCCAAAAAGTGAGCGGTACAACCTATTCCGTCAAGATTCCTAACGCATTTTAAAGTCAGTAGTTATGAGTTTTACACTAAAAAGCCGTAGCAACTTCCGGTGTGTGGCGTATCAAGATGGTCGCAAGTTTGAACGGCTCTGCTTAAGACCAATTTTTTTTTTCCTATCCCAGGATCAATTATTTGCCATCCTGCTAGCCCTTAACAGTTTTAGCTGTTTGGGCATTTACAAGGATCAAGCTTCACAACTCTTGGCCCCCGGAACGACAGAAAAGTATTGAGAAGGAGAGAGCTGTGACATGCGTAGTACGTGGCATAGCTGGAGATAGATACAAACATGGAGACCTCCCCTGCTGAAGCAGAACCTTGAAACAGAGACATTCTAATTGACCTACAGGACTTACTTTTACCGGCATTAAACAAGCTAGAATCTACCCTGCAAAACCTACTAGCCGAAACTCGGGTCGAGTACCCCTCACGCTCGGTCTCAAAATGGCGCCACCCAGCAGAGTCCTTCTGCGTTTATGCTCGCATGACTCCTGGGACTCCTAAGACACATCAGGTAGAGCATAAGGAAAGACCGAGGGGACACCCGCTGTGGACACAGTTATGGAACCTACCTTCGCGGTTCACGGCTCCACCAATAAAACTAGGGAAGAAGAAGGACCCCTCACAGTTATTGAGGAAGGGGTGGTAGGTGTCACAATGGCTGGGTCTGAATTGCAGCGCGACTCTGGCAATTATTCTCCACACTACCAGCCACTAGAGACCACAATCTCCCAAGCTGTATATCAGTCACACAGCAAAATACCACCCAGAGACTTGCCGTTATTGGTGACTCAGCTGCAGCTCACATCTGAAACTGAACCGTTTACGGACCTGCCAGCTCACTGTTTACCAACAACCTGGATTTTTTTGCCCAGCACCCTGGATTGTCTCTCTACATGTTCGGGTCGACAGATCTGGGGGACGACCCTAAGAAAGAGAAGGCTGAGGCTCTGTACCGCGACGGGGGTCGGCTGAGAGGCGCACGTATGGAAGTGTCTCTGGTTGCCTTCCTCAGAGACATATATGACCCCTCTCTAATGCAGCCGGTCACGTTTTGTTTGTCTACCCCTTCCTGTTGTTGTTGGCACTGTTGATGTTCTTGTGTTTGTTGTTGGCCCCATTACACCACATTTTTATCTGCTAGCACATGTACTACAGCTTACGACAACCTGTGCAGGAGTTGGATAAACTTCACAGTGGGAGTCACTCACCCTCAGTGATGCCGGGACTTTTCTTGTGGCTGCTGCCGGCTATTGCAGATATTCAAGCCCTTTCTGGATATTGGGTCAGCTTGCTATCTCCCAAGTGAACCTTAATTCAGCAAAGCACCAGCACATTTTCTAATACGATGGCAGGGCGATCTCCCCCTTAACTGCTGTAAAACTGTGCAGGATTGACCAAGTTTGTAGTTTGAGGGTCTATTGTTTTACTGTGTGGTTTTTTTTTGTTTTTTTTTTTCCTTTTTTAGTACTTGCTCTCCTGATGTAATGATATATATTTATATCTAGTATAAGCAGTGTTTTAATGTGCTAGATTTTATGCAGCTTATTACAACAGAAAAGATCCACCTGCGCATCGCATTTACAACTTCACCTTAGATGCGGTAACCTTTTAACATTGAAGATTTAAAAGACAAGATGCAACCCCACGAACATATTTAAACTCACTGAATTATCCAGTCCTATGACGCCTTTATACATTATTAGAGATTGGATATATAAGACATAGCACTGGGGTTCCCTTATAACAACTGTGGCATTCTTGCACTCTTAATTACTTGTAACTCACGCCTGGGTTTCCCATGCTGCATATGTGCGGGGAAAATTATTTTTTTTGCACTATAACTCTCCTGGGACATAACTAAATAACCCAACCTAGTCCTTTGACTATGTGTATGTCCACATGACTGACTCTACCCCTTTATTGCATATTTGGTAATCTTCGTTTCAATATACAACAGACCATAAAGTACCAGATCTGGAAATACTTCCACAACTTCTCAGCCTTGTGGGAATTAATGGACAGAAGCAGTACTCTGTTTTGGAAATGTGGTGTGGGATATCCTGTGGTGAAGGGATGGTACATATTAACACTAGTGTACCTCGCTAGAAATAACCCTCAGTCATCCAATACATAATATATTTTATATAAAGGGCCTGTGCCTACTCTTGGGATTATTTCTGGAGGTTTGGTGACAACTTGCAGGCTTCTTGTGTAGTATGCAGGGATTTTCCTAAAGATTTGCCTTCCTGTAATTGTTTATTTAATCCCAGACTCCATTTTGTAAACCATATAGTTTCTCCCCCAGTATAGGGTTCCAGAGGCACTGAAATTTAATGTAAAACTTAAAAACTTGAATAGGTATATGTATCCATAACTGCTATACAGGAGGATAACTAATCTAACAGGAGAGAGTACAAGTTTTAACTTGTATTAGATTAATATTGTTTAGTTTTTGTTGTGTTTTGTGTTAAAAATATAAAAACCCCAGCGATGCGTGCAGCTATATTATAGATGTGAGATACCAGCAAAAGTTGCCTAATATTATCATCTGCCTAAATGTATCTTTTTTTCTTATCTCTTTACACATTGTATGATGCTTGGCCCTGCGTGGCGTAATGACATGTAATTTGATATGCCTGTTGGAAATAAATAAAATATAAAAAAAAAAAAAAGCCGTAGCATAAAACTCATAACTAAAGTGCTAAAAAGTACACTAACACCCATAAACTATCTATTAACCCCTAAACCGAGGCCCTCCCGCATCGCAAACACTATAAAAAAAAATATTAACCCCCTAATCTGCCGCTCCGGACATCGCAGCCACTAGAATAAACATATTAACCCCTATTCCGTCAAGATTCCTAACGCATTTTAAAGTCAGTAGTGATGAGTTTTACACTACAAAGCCGTAGCATAAAACTCATAACTAAAGAGCTAAAAAGTACACTAACACCCATAAACTATCTATTAACCCCTAAACCGCCGCACTCCTGCCTCGCAAACACTAGTTAAATATTATTTATCTTGGATGACGTCACTTAAAGGTACCTTCATTCGTCGGGTAGTCGTCGTTGGAAGAGGATGCTCCGCGCCGGATGTCTTGAAGATGGACCCGCTCCGCGTCGGAAGGATGAAGATAGAAGATGCCGTCTGGATGAAGACTTCTGCCCATCTGGAGGACCACTTCTGCTCGTCTGGAGGACCACTTCTGCTGGCTTCGTTGAGGACATCTTGCTGCTTGGATGAAGACTTCTCCCAGTAAGTGGATCTTTGTGGGGTTTTGTTAGGATTTTTTTAAGCGTGTATTGGGTGTGTTTTATTTTTAGGTTAGGGCTTTGGGCCGCAATAGAGCTAAATGCCCTTTCAAGGGCAATGCTCATCCAAATGCCCTTTTCAGGGCAATGGGGAGCTTAGGTTTTTTTTAGTTAGGGTTTTATTTGGGGGGTTGGTTGTGTGGGTGGTGGGTTTTACTGTTGGGTGGGTTTTTTGTATTTTTTTTTACATTTACAGGTTGATTTCTTGGGGGCATTGCCCAGCAAAAGGCCCTTTTAAGGGCTATTGGTAGTTTAGTTTAGGCTAGGGTTTTTTTTTTTTTGGAGTGGGCTTTTTTATTTTGATAGGGCTATTAGATTAGGTGTAGTTAGTTTAAAGATTTTGTAATTTGTTTTTTATTTTCCATAATTTAGTGGGGGTTTTTTTGTAATTTAGCTAATTTTATTGAATTTATTTAATTGTATTTCATTTAGGGAATTTATTTAATTGTAGTGTAGTGTTAGTGTAACTTCAGTTAGGTTTTATTTTACAGGTAAATTTGTATTTATTTTAGCTAGATAGTTATTAAATAGTTAATAACTATTTAGTCACTATTCTACCTAGTTAAAATAAATACAAACTTGCCTGTAAATTAAAAATAAACCCTAAGCTAGATACAATGTAACTATTAGTTATATTGTAGCTAGCTTAGGTTTTATTTTACAGGTAAGTATTTAGTTTTAAATAGGAATAATTTAGTTAATGATAGTAATTTTATTTAGATTTATTTAAATTATATTTAAGTTAGGGGGTGTTAGGGTTAGACTTAGGTTTAGGGGTTAATAAATTTAGAATAGTGGCGGCGACGTTGGGGGCGGCAGATTAGGGGTTAATACATGTAGGTAGGTTGCGGCTCATTCTGGGAGGGAGATTAGGGGTTAATAAATATAATGTAGGTGTCGGCGATGTTGGGGGCAGCAGATTAGGGGTTAATAAGTATAATGTAGGTGGTGGCGATGTCCGGAGCGGCAGATTAGGGGTTAATAAATATAATGTAGGTGTCGGCGATGGTGGGGGGTGGCAGATTAGGGGTTAATAAGTATAAGATTAGGGGTATTTAGACTTGGGGTTCATGTTAGGGTGTTAGGTGTAAACATAAAATGTGTTTCCCCATAGGAATCAAGGGGGCTGTGTTACTGAGCTAAACGCTGCTTTTTTGCAGGTGTTAGACTTTTTCTCAGCCGGCTCTCCCCATTGATGTCTGCAGGTAAGTGAGCGGTGAGAATAAACTGCAAGTTAGCACCGCACCCCTGTTACCGCAAAACTCGTAATCTAGCCGATTGTTAACATATATGTGTGTTAAAAACAAATACAATTTTTACATACTAAAAAAAGAGGTAATGTTATTTGGAAGGCTATTACTAATGGTTATCTAAGTAAAATACAGATGATGTGATGTTCAAGGAGTTCTGATTTCTATGTGATTTGGCTATTTCTATGTTTGGTGTCAACACTATGATTGTGTTAAAAATACTGTATTCCATTAAAGAGACATTAAACTCAAACTATAGCCCCAGAAAATGTTTAAGAAAACAATTCAACATTGATTATTAATCTTGCTCTCTTTTTGCTGTAAAATAGCTATGACAACTGGTTTGACTCCCTCCACAGTGGCATTCATTTTATTAAAGTGTGGCTAAATGTATTCAGTATTTAATTAACAGAGAAGAGCTAACCGGCACTACAATCCCAAGGAGTGGGAAAAACTTATCAAATAAAAATATTTCTATGATAAGGTGCTAATCCTCCAAAATAATTAAATTAAATTACACAAAAAAGAGTATGGGGGCTTACAGCACTATTCCATATTGATAAAACATAGCCTTTATTTATAAATTAAAATCATTAACATAAGGTAATATCACATCTAATCACCCTGCTCACATATAGGGTTGCCAGGTGTCCGCCACAAAAATACTGGACAATCTGTCAGTAACTAGTGATGTTGCGAACCTTAAATTTTTCGTTTGCGAACGGCGGACGCGAACCTCCGCAACTGTTCGCGAACGGGCGAACCGGGCGAACCGGGCGAACTGCCATTGACTTCAATAGGCAGGCGAATTTTAAAACCCGCAGGGACTCTTTCTGACTCTTTCTGGCCACAATAGTGATGGAAAAGTTGTTTCAAGGGTACTAACACCTGGACTGTGGCATGCCGGAGGGGGATCCATGGCAAAACTCCCATGGAAAATTACATAGTTGATGCAGAGTCTGGTTTTAATCCATAAAGGGCATAAATCATTGCTAAATTGTTTTTGAATAACATGCTTTAAAACATCAGGTATGATGTTGTATCGATCAGGTAGTGTAAGGGTTACGCCCGCTTCACAGTGACAGACCAAACTCCCCGTTTAAAGGGACAGTCTACACCAGAATTTTTATTGTTTTAAAAGATAGATAATCCCTTTATTACCCATTTCCCAGTTTTGCATAACTAACACATTTATAATAATATACTTTTAACCTCTGTGATTATCTTGTATCTAAGCCTCTGCAAACTGCCCCTTTTTTCAGTTCTTTTGACAGACTTGCAGTCTAGCCAATCAGTGCCTGCTCCCAGATAACTTCTCGTGCACGAGCACAGTGTTATCTATATGAAATACGTGAACTAACACCCTCTAGTGTTGAAAAACTGTTAAAATGCAATCTGAAATCAGCATATGAACCTCCTAGGTTAAGCTTTCAACTAAGAATACCAAGAGAACAAAGCAAAATTGGTGATAAAAGTAAATTGGAAAATTGTTTAAAATGACATGCTCTATCTGAATCATGAAAGTTTATTTTGGCCTAGACTGTCCCTTTAACGCACCGCAAACAACCGCAAACAGTCCATTTGCACAACCGCAAACTCCCCATTTGCACAAGGTTGGATACCAAGCTAGCCATGTCCCGTTCCTTGTCCTCACTGATGTCATTGAAGGACTCTTCCTCCACCCAGCCACGTACAACACCAAGGGTGCCCGAAAGGTGACAAGCCCCCTGGGACGCCTGCTGTGTTTGGTCTTCCACCTCCTCAAAGCCACCTTCCTCCTCTGACTCCTCTTCTTCAGACTCCTCTCTCTGAGTTGCCTCTCTCTGCGTTATGGTGTGTTAAGTAGTACTATTCCTATCAGTGTAATCCCTGTTACGTCCCCTATCAGGGGACGTGTATATGGTATGGATTTTAGGAAGCGGAAGATGGAAAAAGATGCTTGGTCGGTCCTCCAACTTCAAATATGGGGCACTGCGCGTGCAATCTACTGTGCCACCAGATATGAGTGGTGTGGTTTTTGAAGCCACAGTGCAGCACCAGAGGCCAGAAAAATTTGGCATGTACACATGCCTGAAAAATTAGGTATTGTTGCAGTCGCTGCTGTAGCAGCGGCCAGAAAAATTGATGTTTGTTTCCCAGGCAGAAAGTGCCCTAAAACTTTGCGGCTTGAACCCTAGTTGGTGGCGGATAAGTCACGCAAGTCATCCGGCTTTCGAAGATAAAATACAACAGCGTGTGGACCATTTTTAGCCCAAGGCAGCTCGTGTCATCAGGCCTTTTTTAATCGAATGTATCGCCCAATGTCAGTCCCTTCGGGATCCATCCCTCATTCATCTTAATAAAGGTGAGGTAATCTAGACTTTTTTGACCTAGGCGACTTCTCTTCTCAGTGACAATACCTCCTGCTGCACTGAAGGTCCTTTCTGACAGGACACTTGAAGCGGGGCAGGCCAGAAGTTCTATCGCAAATTGGGATAGCTCAGGCCACAGGTCAAGCCTGCACACCCAGTAGTCAAGGGGTTCATCGCTCCTCAGAGTGTCGAGATCTGCAGTTAAGGCGAGGTAGTCTGCTACCTGTCAGTCGAGTCGTTCTCTGAGGGTGGGCTGTGGCGATGCATAGGACTTAAAAAGCTCAGCATGTCCTCCATCAACAACACGTCTGTAAAGCGTCCTGTCCTTGCCGGCGTGGTCGTGGGAGTCGGAGGATTACTTTCACCTCTTCCACTGTTAGATTCCCGTTGTGCTGTGACATCACCCTTATACGCTGTGTAAAGCATACTTTTTAATTTCTTTTGGAACTGCTGCATCCTTTCCGACTTGCGGTAATTTGGTAACATTTCAGGCACTTTATGCTTATACCGGGGGTCTAGTAGCGTGGACACCCAGTACAGGTCGTTCTCCTTCAGCTTTTTTATACGAGGGTCCCTCAACAGGCACAACAGCATGAAAGACCCCATTTGCACAAGGTTGGATGCCGAGCTACTCATGTCCCGTTCCTCGTCCTCAGTGATCTCACTGAAGGTATCTTCTTCCCCCCAGCCACGTACAACACCACGGGTACCAGATAGGTGACAACGAGCACCCTGGGATGCCTGTTGTGGTTGGTCTTCCTCCTCCTCCTCAAAGCCACATTCCTCCTCTGACTCCTCTTCCTCACAATCCTCTTCCAGCGTTGCCGCAGGTCCAGCAAGCGATGCTGATAAGGCTGTTTCTGGTAGTCATGGTGACCACAACTCTTCCTCTTCACGCTTATCTACGGCCTGATCCAGCACTCTTCGCAGGGCACGCTCCAGGAAGAAAACAAATGGTATGATGTTGCTGATGGTGCCTTCGGTGCGACTGACTAGGTTTGTCACCTCCTCAAAAGGACGCATGAGCCTACAGGCATTGCGCATGAGCGTCCAGTAACGTGGCAAAAAAATTCCCAGCTCCGCAGAGGCTGTCCTAGCACCCCGGTCATACAAATACTCGTTAACGGCTTTTTCTTGTTGGAGCAGGCGGTCGAACATTAGGAGTGTTGAATTCCAACGTGTCGGGCTGTCGCAAATCAAGCGCCTCACTGGCATGTTGTTTCGCCGCTGGATATCAGAAAAGTGCGCCATGGTCGTGTAGGAAGCCTGAAATGGCCACACACCTTCCTGGCCTGCTTCAGGACGTCCTGTAAGCCTGGGTACTTATGCACAAAGCGTTGTACGATCAGATTACACACATGTGCCATGCACGGCACATGTGCCTACTTGCCCAATTTCAATGCCGCCACCAAATTAATTCCGTTGTCAGAAACCACTTTGCCGATCTCCAGTTGGTGCGGAGTCAGCCACTGATCCACCTGTGCGTTCAGGGCGTACAGTAGACATGTGCGCGGTCGAAAAATTTGTTTCGGTTCGTTTCGATTCGTTTTTGGGGTTTTTTCGGCTCGGTTCGGTCGAATTAATTCGGTATGCATACTTATTCGTTTCGGTACCGTTCGTAGTTTAGTTAATTCGTTCTTTCGGATTCATTTGAAACCGCCATTCGAATTTCGGACCGATTCGTAATTTCGGACCGATACGTAATTTCGGACCGATACGTAATTTCGGTCCGAATTTAATCTCGGTCCGAATAGTAATTTATGATGTTTTTTTTTTTTATTTCGTATACGACTCGGTTTGATTATTTCGGATACATTCGATTTGTTTTTCTAATCGATTAGATATTTAATCATATCAAATATTATTCATAAATTAAATGTATTGTATTCCACTTTTAAATGACTGTAATATATTAATAATAAATAAATGTAATATGTCATTTAAACACTATCTTTATAATTATTTAGACTGTGCAGTGTACAGTGTGTGTGCACTGTGCAGCCAATCAGGCAGCCTGCAATTATGCTTGCATCACTCCTGCACACTATAGCCACACCCATGTAACATATCTGATTCTTATATTTTTTTGTGAGTTGAAGAGAGCAGGTTGTTGGAGAATGTCTGGTACAGAAATTGCTATTGTTCATGGAGGTGATAGGGACATTAGAGATAGGGACAGTGTAGCTAGGGAGAGTAGTACTAGAGGTAGGGATAGGGACCGTGGAGCTAGTAATAGGGATAGTGATAGAGGTAGGGATAGGCATAGGATTCATCATAGGGATAGGCAGTTTAGGGACCTAGTTGGTACTAGTACTACTAGGGTACGTAGGGACAAGGAGAGGCATGAGCATACCAGTGCCAAAAAACATAGTAAGAGGAGGAGGCTACTTACAAGTTCCTCTGAGTCTGATGCTGTTGAAGAGCGTGCCACATCACCAAGGCACAGAGGGACAATTTTTACAGCCAATGAAAATTGGTGTCTAGTGTCTGCTGTGCTCAAAGTCAGGCACATTTTATTTTGGAACACTGTTCGCGATGCCGTCTTCGTACTTGGAGCAGTGGAGCGTACAGCCACCTGTGTCAAGCACCGGTAAGTTTTGAAAAACAATTTTCGTTTATAGTAAAAAACTAACTCTAGTTAGCCTGTGTGTACATACTACACAGGCCAAAATGTGTAAACTAAAGAAATACATTCAATTAATATTATTTTTCATTGTCATGGCATCTTTATTTGAAAAAGCAGGAATGTCAAGCTTAAAGGGATAGTAAACTCTGAAAATTTATTTCATGATTCTGCTAGAGCATTTATTTTTTAATCAACTTTCTAAATGACTCCTATTTTATTATTAATTTGTCTTTTTTCTCTTGTTATCTTTATTTGAAATTGTAGTTTGATAAGTTAAGGACAGGACAGAGCCTGGTCATTTTTTGTTTTAGTACCCTGGCGAGCTTTTGAGATTGGTGGCAACATTTAACAAACCAATAAGCAAGTGCAACCCAGGTTCTGCACCTAAAAAATGCTCATTCCTGCTTTCAAATAAAGATTCCATGTGAATGAAGAAATAATGACTTACTATGAAATTATATAATTGTTTAAATTTTCATCTCTATCTTGAAATAAAATGTTTGTGTTTACTATTTATTATCCATTTAAGGCCTTTTTTATAATATTTACAGAATTAAAGATGGAAACTTTGCCCAAAAAATACCAAATATATTCATTTTTTGGATTGTATATATTTGTCTTCTCATGATTTATAAATAAAGGCAAGGGATAAACTTTAATCCACTTTATGGGGCACAAAGTCAGATTCAAACGTAAAGGGACACTTAACTCAAATTATTTCTTTCATGATTCCGATAGAGCATCAATGTTTTTTTTATCAACTTTCTAATTTACTCCTATTATCAAATTTTCTGTGTTCTCTTGGGGGTCAATGTATTAATGTGCGAGGGGAAATGATACGATGTAGCGTATCATGTCCGCCGCACATCGATAAATGACAGCTGCTTCATAACTTTTCCTGCGAGCCTCAGGGGCATGAAGCCCCGTATCGAGCTTGATAAATTAACCCCTTGGTAACTATCTCTATTGGAATAAGAATGAATGTAAGCCTATGAGCCAGCCCATCCTTGGGTCAGTACCTGGGTAGTGCTTGATGATTGTTGGCTAAATGTTGCCACCAATCAGCAATCGCTATCCAAGATGCTGAACCAAAACTTGTTCCATTTCTTAAAGGGACAGTCTAGTTAAAATTAAACTTTCATGATTCAGATAGGGCATGCAATTTTAAACAACTTTCCAATTTACTTCTATTATCTAATTTGCTCAATTCTTTAGATATCCTTTGTTGAATAAATAGCAATGCACATGTGTGAGCCAATCACACAAGGCCTCTAGGTGCAGCAACCAATCAGCAGCTACTGAACATATCTAGATATGCTTTTCAGCAAGTGATATCAAGAGAATGAAGCAAATTAGATAATAGAAGTAAATTAGAAAGTTGTTTAAAATGACATGCTCTTTCTAAATCAAGAAATAAAAAAATTGGCTTTCATGTCCCTTTAAGCTTTACAATTACATTCCTTCTTTTTCAAATCAAGCTCCAAGGAGACTGACTAAAGAAAAAAAAATAATAGTATTACATTTTAAATTTTATTAAAATTCCATGCTCTACGTGAATCGTGAAAGAAAAAAATTGTTTTCAGTGTGCCTTTAAAGATTCATTTATAAAAAAAATTATACTTATCAATTTATTATCAAATTCACTTTGAGCAGCGCCGTCCTCATGCTTTTCTCGCGCAGTTTCCTCTACTCTCCACTGCACATTCAGCGTTGGTTGTAATATTTTTTAAGTCCAGGTATGTTTTTCTCATGCTGCAGTCTCACTCTTTCTAGTATGTGCATGACAGCATCAGCCAAACATACCTGTCCTTATAATATAAATATCTTATAGTTAGAGGACCGCTCATGCTGCAGTCTCACTCTCTAGTATGTGCATGACAGCATCAGCTAAACATACCTGTCCTTATAATATAAATATCTTATTGTTAAAGGACCGCTCATGCTGCAGTCTCACTCTCTCTAGTATGTGCATGACAGCATCAGCCAAACATACCTGTCCTTATAATATAAATATCTTATTGTTAAAGGACCGCTCATGCTGCAGTCTCACTCTCTAGTATGTGCATGACAGCATCAGCCAAATATACCTGTCCTTATAATATAAATATCTTATTGTTAAAGGACCACTCATGCTGCAGTCTCACTCTCTAGTATGTGCATGACAGCATCAGCTAAACATACCTGTCCTTATAATATAAATATCTTATTGTTAGAGGACCGCTCATGCTGCAGTCTCACTCTCTAGTATGTGCATGACTGCATCAGCCAAACATACCTGTCCTTATAATATAAATATCTTATTGTTAAAGGACCGCTCATGCTGCAGTCTCACTCTCTAGTATGTGCATGACTGCATCAGCCAAACATACCTGTCCTTATAATATAAATATCTTATTGTTAGAGGACCGCTCATGCTGCAGTCTCACTCTCTAGTATGTGCATGACAGCATCAGCTAAACATACCTGTCCTTATAATATAAATATCTTATTGTTAGAGGACCGCTCATGCTGCAGTCTCACTCTCTAGTATGTGCATGACAGCACCAGCCAAACATACCTGTCCTTATAATATAAATATCTTATTGTTAAAGGACCGCTCATGCTGTTTAATAAATAACATAATTAAGAAGTAGCTATAGCTAATACAAATACAATGCAATTCTAACACTTAATTAAAATGTATAGAATTATTTTTATACCAATTATTTGTTTATGGTCACCTGTATATGTGACAGATATCATCCAATCACAGACTATGGGGCATATGTTGTATCAAGCTCCGAATGGAGCTTGATGCCCCGTGTTTCTGGCGAGCCTGCAGGCTCACCAGAAACAGCAGTTATGAAGCAGCGTTCACAAAGACCGCTGCTCCATAACCTGTCTGCCTGCTCTGAAAACTCGCAAGAATACAACCCGATCGAGTACGATCGGGTTGATTGACACCCCCTGCTGGCGTCCTATTGTCCGCGAGTATGCAGGGGGCGGCGTTGCACCAGCAGCTCTTGTGAGCTGCTGGTGCAATGCTGAATATGTTGAGTGTATTGCTCGCCGTATTCAGCGAGGTCTGTCGGACCTGATCCGCACTGTTGGATCAGGTCTGCCAGACCTTGATAAATATGCCCTATATGTATACCCTGTGAGCTTCTGCACATGCTCAGGAAGTTATTACATAAAAAGACTGTAAATTTATATAAATGAAGTAAATTATTAAATGTATATATTTAAAAGGACATGAATCAATGTTTCTTTCATGTAATTAACAAGAGTCCATGAGCTAGTGACGTATGGGATATACATTCCTACCAGGAGGGGCAAAGTTTCCCAAACCTTAAAATGCCTATAAATACACCCCTCACCACACCCACAAATCAGTTTTACAAACTTTGCCTCCAAGGGAGGTGGTGAAGTAAGTTTGTGCTAGATTCTACGTTGATATGCGCTCCGCAGCAAGTTGGAGCCCGGTTTTCCTCTCAGCGTGCAGTGAATGTCAGAGGGATGTGAAGAGAGTATTGCCTATTGAATGCAGTGATCTCCTTCTACGGGGTCTATTTCATAAGGTTCTCTGTTATCGGTCGTAGAGATTCATCTCTTACCTCCCTTTTCAGATCGACGATATACTCTTATATTTACCATTTCCTCTACTGATTCTCGTTTCAGTACTGGTTTGGCTTTCTACAAACATGTAGATGAGTGTCCTGGGGTAAGTAAGTCTTATTTTCTGTGACACTCTAAGCTATGGTTGGGCACTTTATTTATAAAGTTCTAAATATATGTATTCAAACATTTATTTGCCTTGACTCAGAATGTTCAACTTTCCTTATTTCCAGACAGTCAGTTTCATATTTGGGATTATGCATTGAATTATCATATTTTTTCTTACCTCAAAAAATTTGACTTTTTTCCCTGTGGGCTGTTAGGCTCGCGGGGGCTGAAAATGCTTCATTTTATTGCGTCATTCTTGGCGCGGACTTTTTTGGCGCAAAAATTCTTTTCCGTTTCCGGCGTCATACGTGTCGCCGGAAGTTGCGTCATTTTTTGACGTTATTTTGCGTCAAAGATGTCGGCGTTCCGGATGTGGCGTCATTTTTGGCGCCAAAAACATTTTAGGCGCCAAATAATGTGGGCGTCTTTTTTGGCGCTAAAAAAATATGGGCGTCATTTTTGTCTCCACATTATTTAAGTCTCTTTATTTATTGCTTCTGGTTGCTAGAAGCTTGTTCACTGGCATTTTTTTCCCATTCCTGAAACTGTCATTTAAGGAATTTGATCAATTTTGCTTTATATGTTGTTTTTTCTTTTACATATTGCAAGATGTTCCACGTTGCAACTGAGTCAGAAGATACTACAGGAAAATCACTGCACAGTGCTGGAGCTACCAAGCTAAGTCTGCTATAAACTTTTGGTATCTGTTTCTCCAGCTGTTATTTGTATTGCATGTCATGTCAAACTTATTAATGCAGATAAAATTTCCTTTAGTACTATTACATTACCTGTTGCTGTCCGTCAACATCTAATTTTCAGAGTGTTCCTGATAACATAAGAGATTTTATTTTTTTTTTTAAATCCATTAAGAAGGCTATGTCTGTTATTTCTCCTTCTAGTATACATAAAAGTCTTTTAAAACTTCTCTTTTTTTCAGATGAATTTTTAAATGAACATCATCATTCTGATACTGATAATAGTTCTTCTGGTTCAGAGGTTTCTGTCTCAGAGGTTGATGCTGATAAATCTTTGTATCTGTTCAAGATGGAATTTATTCGTTCTTTACTTAAAGAAGTGTTATTTGCATTAGAAATAGAGGATTCTGGTCCTCTTGATACTAAATGTAAACGTTTAAATAAGGTTTTTAAATCTCCTGTAGTTATTCCAGAAGTGTTTTATCTCCCTGATGCTATTTCTGAAGTAATTTCCAGGGAATGGAATAATTTGGGTAATTTATTTACTCCTTCTAGACGTTTAAGCAAATTATATCCTGTGCCATCTGACAGATTAGAGTTTTTTGGGACAAAAATCCCTAAGGTTATGGGGCTGTCTCTACTCCTGCTAATGTACTACTATTCCTATGGCAGATAGTACTTCATTTAAGGATCCTTTAGATAGGAAAATTGAATCTTTTCTAAGAAAAGCTTACTTATGTTCAGGTAATCTTCTTAGACCTGCTATATTTTTAGCGGATGTTGCTGCAGCTTCAACTTTTTGGTTAGAAGCTTTAGCGCAACAGGTAACAGATCATAATTTTATAGCATTATTATTATTCTATAACATGCTAATTATTTTATTGGTGATACCATCTTTTGATATCATTAGAGTTGATGTCAGGTATATGTCTCTAGCTATTTTAGCTAGAAAAGCTTTATGGATTAAACTTGGAATGCTGACATGTCTTCTAAGTCAACTTTGCTTTCCCTTTCTTTCCAGGGTAAATAATCATTTCGTTCCTTTCCTCACAACAAGGAACAAAAGCCTGATCCTTCATCCTCAGGAGCGGTATCAGTTTGGAAACTATTTCCAGTTTGGAATATATCCAAGCCTTATAGAAACCTATTGTCAGCTCCTAAGTACCTATGAAGGTGCGGCCCTTATTCCAGCTCAGCTGGTATGGGGCAGATTACGTTTTCTTCAAAGAAATTTGGATCAATTCCGTTCTTAATCTCTGGTTTCAGAAACATTGTTTCAGAAAGGTACAGAATTGGCTTCAAGTTAAGGCCTCCTGCTAAGAGATTCTTTTCTTTCCCAGTTGACACAGCAAGGCTCAGCATTTCTGAAATGTGTTTCAGATCTAGAGTTGGCTGGAGTATTTATGCCAGTTCCAGTTCTGGAACAGGGGCTGGGGTTTTATTTTATCTCTTCATTGTACCAAAGAAGGTCAATTCCTTCAGACCAGTTCTGGATCTATCATTATTGAATCGTTATGTTAGGATACCAACATTCAAGATGGTTACTGTAGGACTATCCTGCCTTTTGTTTAGCAAGGGCATTATATGTCTACAATAGATTTACAGGATGTGTATCTGCATATTCCGATTCATCCAGATCACTTTTAGTGTCTGAGATTCTCTTTTTAGACAAGCATTACCAGTTTTGTGGCTCTACTGTTTGGTCTAGCCTCAGTTCCAAGAATTTTTTTCAAAGGTTCTCGGTGCCCTTCTTCTGTAATCAGAGAATAGGGTTTTGGTATTTCCTTATTTGGACGATATCTTGGTACTTGCTCAGTCTTCTCATTTTCGAAGAATCTCATACGAATCGACTTGTGTTGTTTCTTCAAGTTCATGGTTGGAGGATCAATTTACCATTCAGTTCATTGATTCCTCAGACAAGGGTAACCTTTTTAGGTTTCTAGATAAATTCAGTGTCTATGACTCTGTCCTTGTCAGACAAGAGAAGTTTAACATTGATATCAGCTTGTCAAAACCTTCAGTCACAATCATTCCCTTTGGTAGCCTTATGCATGGAAATGTTGGGTCTTAGGACTGCCGCATCAGATGCGATCTCCTTTGCTCGTTTTCACATGCGACCTCTTCAGCTCTGTATGCTGAACCAATGGTGCAGGGATTACTCAAAGATATATCAATTAATATCTTTAAACCGATTTTACGACACTCTCTGACATGGTGGACAGATCACCATCGTTTAGTTCAGGGGGCTTCTTTGTTCTTCCGACCTGGACTATAATCTCAACAGATTCAAGTCTTACAGGTTGGGGAGCTGTGTGGGGGTCTCTGACGGCACAAGGGGTTTGGGAATCTCAGGAGGTGAGATTTCCGATCAATATTTTGGAACTCCGTGCAATTTTCAGAGCTCTTCAGTCTTGGCCTCTTCTGAAGAGAGAGTTGTTCATTGTTTTCAGATAAGACAATGTCACAACTGTGGCATACATCAATCATCAAGGAGGGACTCACAGTCCTCTGGTTATGAAAGAAGTATCTCGAATTTTTGTTTGGGCGGAATCCAGCTCCTGTCTAATCTCTGCGGTTTATATCCCAGGTATGGACAATTGGAAAGCGGATTATCTCAGTCGCCAAACGTTGCATCCGGGCGAATGGTCTCTTCACCCAGAGGTATTTCTTCAGATTGTTCAAATGTGGGAACTTCCAGAAATAGATCTGATGGCTTCTCATCTAAACAAGAAACTTCCCAGGTATCTGTCTAGATCCCGGGATCTTCAGGCGGAGGCAGTGGATGCATTTTCACTTCCTTGGAAGTATCATCCTGCCTATATCTTTCCGCCTCTAGTTCTTCTTCCAAGAGTAATCTCCAAGATTCTGAAGGAATGCTCGTTTGTTCTGCTGGTAGCTCCGGCATGGCCTCACAGGTTTTGGTATGCGGATCTTGTCCGGATGGCCTCTTGCCAACCGTGGACTCTTCCGTTAAGACCAGACCTTTTGTCTCAAGGTCCTTTTTTCCATCAGGATCTGAAATCCTTAAATTTAAAGGTATGGAGATTGAACGCTTGATTCTTGGTCAAAGAGGTTTCTCTGACTCTGTGATTAATACTATGTTACAGGCTCGTAAATTTGTATCCAGAGAGATATATTATAGAGTCTGGAAGACTTATATTTCTTGGTGTCTTTCTCATCATTTTTCTTGGCATTCTTTTAGAATACCGAGACTATTACAATTTCTTCAGGATGGTTTAGATAAGGGTTTGTCCGCAAGTTCCTTGAAAGGTCAAATCTCTGCTCTTTCTGTTCTTTTTCACAGAAAGATTGCTGTTCTTCCTGATATTCATTGTTTTGTACAAGCTTTGGTTCGTATAAAGCCTGTCATTAAGTCAATTTCTCCTCCTGGAGTTTGAATTTGGTTCTGGGGGCTCTTCAAGCTCCTCCATTTGAACCTATGCATTCATTGGATATTAAATTACTTTCTTGGAAAGTTTTGTTCCTTTTGGCCATCTCTTCTACCAGAAGAGTTTCTGAATTATCTGCTCTTTCTTGTGAGTCTCCTTTTCTGATTCTTCATCAGGATAAGGCGGTGTTGCGAACTTCTTTTGAATTTTACCTAAAGTTGTGAATTCCAACAACATTAGTGGAGAAATTGTGGTTCCTTCATTATGTCCTAATCCTAAGAATTCTAAGGAGAAATCGTTGCATTCTTTGGATGTTGTTAGAGCTTTGAAATATTATGTTGAAGCTACGAAATCTTTCTGTAAGACTTCTAGTCTATTTGTTATCTTTTCCGGTTCTAGGAAAGGCCAGAAAGCTTCTGCCATTTCTTTGGCATCTTGGTTGAAATCCTTAATTCATCTTGCCTATGTTGAGTCGGGTAAAATTCCGCCTCAGAGAATTACAGCTCATTCTACTAGGTCAGTATCTACTTCCTGGGCGTTTAGGAATGAAGCTTCGGTTGACCAGATTTGCAAAGCAGCAACTTGGTCCTCTTTGCATACTTTTACTAAATTCTACCATTTTGATGTATTTTCTTCTTCTGAAGCAGTTTTTGGTAGAAAAGTTCTTCAGGCAGCGGTTTCAGTTTGAATCTTCTGCTTATGTTTTTTGTTAAACTTTATTTTGGGTGTGGATTATTTTCAGCAGGAATTGGCTGTCTTTATTTTATCCCTCCCTCTCTAGTGACTCTTGTGTGGAAAGATCCACATCTTGGGTAGTCATTATCCCATACGTCACTAGCTCATGGACTCTTGTTAATTACATGAAAGAAAACATAATTTATGTAAGAACTTACCTGATAAATTCATTTCTTTCATATTAACAAGAGTCCATGAGGCCCACCCTTTTTTGTGGTGGTTATGATTTTTTTTTATAAAGCACAATTATTCCAATTCCTTATTTTATATGCTTCGCACTTTTTTTCTTATCACCCCACTTCTTGGCTATTCGTTAAACTGATTTGTGGGTGTGGTGAGGGGTGTATTTATAGGCATTTTAAGGTTTGGGAAACTTTGCCCCTCCTGGTAGGAATGTATATCCCATACGTCACTAGCTCATGGACTCTTGTTAATATGAAAGAAATGAATTTATCAGGTAAGTTCTTACATAAATTATGTTTTCTTCCACGATTCATATAGATAATTAAATTTTAATTAAATAACTTTCAAAATAACGTATATTATTTGATTATCTTCCTTCTCTTGTTATCATTTGTTGAAATGTTTTTCTAGGCAAGCTTTGGAGCAGCAGAGAAGCTATTTTCTCGCTGTTGATTGGTGGCTGCACAGTGCATATACATATATTTCAATTTTGATTGGCTCATCCAGGTGTTTTGTTAGAAATTATTCGTGCATTGCTGCTCCTTCAATAAATGATACCAAGAGAATGAAATCAATTAGAAAATCAAAGTAAATGCAAATTTTTTGGAAAATGATATCCTCTATCTGAATCAGGCAAAATATTTGGTTTTCTTTTCACGTCCCCTTAACTTTCCAATTATCTGATCTAGCTGATTCAGAATCAGAAAACTTTATTTTGACTTTATAGTCCATTTCAATGTATACCAGATAAGCAAACACTGTATTAACTTAAAAAAAAAAATAAAAAAAATTATTTGTTACATAACTAAATTTTACATTCATATAAAACAACAATAACCTGTGAATTTATATATTTCTATTAATCTATCCATCTCTATAATATAACTTTTTAAAACTATAAAAATCTGTGGTAAAGGTCAGGCACTGTCATTCATTTCCAATAGCTCCGCTGGTATTCTTTGGATGTATCAGATGCAAAATGTAAAAAATCCTTATTTTCAAATAAAGTCAGTATAGTTTTTCAATTTTTTTTATTTTATTATTTTCTAACCAAAAATATGTTTTTATTTTATTTCTAGGTATTATGATTGCAGGGCCATTGTCAAAAAGAAAATGTCATTGATGCACTCCACAAAGAGAGTGCGTTTCAACAGTTGGGAGATGGAGATGCGGGACAAGCTTCTTGAAGAGGCTGTTGTCACTGGAGAAGGAAGCTCAAGTAGGAGAGACGAATCTGTCAGGCAAAAGAGAGCTGGTGAGTAAAATTAAATATATGATTACTTTGCATGGGTGTGGAAATAAAAAACAAAAAAAAAAAGGGAATAAAGTGGAAGACAAGACAATCGATTTATCCTTTAGCTATTACAATTTACTTTTTTTTTTTTTTTTTTTTTAAACAAATAAAGAAAGACCCATATCTGTAAGGCAAAAATCATGTATGACGGGAGTTGCATTCTAGGCAGCATACATAGTTACATAAACATATGTCATAACTCAACTTCCATCATCCACATACATTTCTTGTGTATGTGAATTGTGTATGTGAAAGATGGAATATGAATGCATCTGGCATAGTTGTATATGACAGAATCAAAATCACACTTTATATAAGGCTGGTGAGGTAGCTCAATTGGCAAAATGCCCTGACTACAAAAGCCTGTTCAAAGATACAAAGGTTCAAATCCCAGCAGGGCCTACTCAGCCCTTAATCCTTCTGATGTTGCTCAAATGAGTACCATTAAATTTCTTAATAATAACAACTATAATTATTCACCTGCCGATTTTTTTACATTTTGAGAGCGAGCGCTGAAAATGAGCTTCAAGACTTTGAGTCCCACTGTGAGAAAGGCGCTATATAAATACTAGTTATTATATATATATATATATCATCCTTCTCCCTCACCATGGCCCTTCTTTTGTGTTCCCCTCACTCCCCTATGCCCCTTCATTTGTTGTTCCTCTATATCCTTTTTCCTCATGTCACCTTTCTTCTCTTTCCCTCCCAAGGCCCTTTTTTTTGTCTTTCCCTACCTCACCAATACCTGAATTTTATACGCTGTGGCCTTTGCATCCTTTTTTCTGTAATGTGACTTCAAATATTTAAAATATAAAAAATCGACCATGACATTAAATGCCTATTATGGGCTGTTGACAAGATTTTCTATATATATTTCACTACCTGGCCTGTATAGGTTTTTTTTTTAAATTATGATTCATTCATCACTAATAACATTTGTTCACTAATACACGTGTTAGACTTACCTGTCTCTTATCCTTGATGTTTTCCAGATCCCCGAAAATACTCGGCAAGGCGATCATCAGCCCCTAGCACGTCTCAGTTCTGGTAAGTACCTAAATAAGGAATACAAACGTAGGTTTTTTTTAAAACATAGGTTTTAGAAAAAAAAATGGATTGAAGATTAGATTTCTACTCCCAGAGTATTACATTCAAATAGTAGTACCCTGTCCCAGTTCCCTAGCCCATCACTAATAACTATTGTTCACTAATACACTTGTTAGACTTACCTGTCTCTTATCCTTGATATTTTCCAGATCCACGAAAATACTCTGCAGGGCGATCAGCCCCAAGCACGCCTCAGCCTAGTTCTGGTGGTAAGTACCTAAATAAGGAATACAAACATCGGTTTTAGAAAAAAAAATGGATTGAAGATTAGATTTCTACACCCAGAGTATTACATTCAAAATGTATCCTGTCCCAGTTCACTAGCCCTGTTGCCTTTTTCTTGGCAAGTTACTTTCCATGATCAAGTGTTGTGCTTAAAGATATAATGAACCAAACATTTTTCTTTCATGATTTCATACTAGAATCTGCTAGAACAGCAAATTAACCTACTTAATTATTTGATAATCAATTTTTCTTTGTTCTATTATTATCTTTATTTTGCAAACCAATAATGTAAGCCTGGTCCCCGTTTATTTTTTTTCTTTCCAACCCATGCATAGCGGCATAGTGCTTGCTTACATTCTTGATTTATAAAATAACAATAATAAGAAGACAACAAAACAAATGTTATGATAGGACTATAAATTTATAATGCTGCTTTATATTTCCTGCTCTTTCAAAATATTGAAAGTCAAATATTTGTTTTATTATCCATTGTATCGCGATTTTCATATAATGACTTTCATCAGCCTGATAATGATTCTGCCGGCCATCCACTTGTTGCGACTATCAGCTGACCATTCTCAGCCAAATGTATGGCACAGTATTCACCTTTTCATTAAATAATTTTTTTTTTGCTATGCTTTACCATTTAAAAAAAAATGTAATATTCAAAATAAATATTGATGTCTTCACACAAACTTATTATCTATAATTTAGTATACCTTGGCTTGTGCTGATTTTATTCTATATTTAACAGTGTTAGTAACTCGGACTCGGATCCCACCAGTAGCAGCCTTCGGAAGTGGAGAGATGCCCACTACTCCTCCACGTAAGTTATAACAAACTGAAAATATAAACAAACAAGACAGGGAATAATTATCTGGACATTTTATGTAATTAAGCCTTTACTATAGCAAAAATAATCAGCTTCAAATGATTTATTACGCAATTTTTCTACAAATAAATTTGTTAAAGGGATACTAAACCCAATTTTTTTCTTTCATGATTCAGATAGAGCATGAGATTTTAAGCACCTTTCTAATTTACTCCTACTATCAATTTTTCTTTGTTCTCATGCTATCTTAATTTGAAAAAGCAGTACTGTAAGCTTTAGAGCCGGACCATTTTTTGTTCAGCACCTGGGTAGCACTTGCTGATTTGTGGCTAAATGTAGCAAACCAATCAGCAAGCTCTACCAAGGTGCTGAACTAAAAATGGGCCGGCTCCTAACCTTTTATTGCTGCTTTTTCAAATCAAGATAACATGAGTACAAAGAAAAATTGATAATAATAGGAGTAAATTAGAAAGTTGCTTAAAATTGCATGTTCTATCAGAATCATGAAAGAAAAGATGTGGGGTTAGTATCCCTTTAATTGAATATAACTTTTATTTAGATTTGACAGATAGATAAAATCTGTCCATCCTGGATATTAAAATATATTTGAGCGAATAATGTATAATAAAACTTTGTGGATAGTCTGTTGCTGTCTTTTTCTTAGATATTATGGAAGAAATCTTTTAGCAAGAGTCTTTCTATGTCTGTACAACATGTCCACAAATACATTGGTTTTCATACAACAAAATAATAACATTTGATTACTGTTTTATCTATTTCAGAACTACAAGGCATTTCTGCAGGTGGAAGCCATAGCAGTCAACTGCATTCACCTGTTCTTAGTGTAGAGGGAAGTCCTTTAGTAAATATTCAACAAACATGCTTCTCACCATCGTCATCTGTCATCGTTGACCAACCATCAACAGAAGATTATGCCCCCATTGTGGATGAGCAGACAGCCCAGAATCAACCACCTCAACTGGAACAAGACAAGCCAACAGAACCGGAAGCACAACATCGGTATAGCCGGATGGAAGAATTACTTCTGGAAAATTTACTGGCAACAAAAAAATTGACAAAAGCGGTCAACAATATGACAAAGGATTTACATAGACACATAAACAGGGCATTAGCCCGTGTCAACAAAGAACAGAGGCAAGCAATTGATCACATGCACGAATCCATTTTGGATGCAATTTATCTAAATCAACACAATGTTTCATCACCTGAAACATAGATAGAAGTTTATTATATTACTTAATTTTATGTCTCAAAATTACTAGCTGTGATACTTATATTATTTTACAGAGTTTTCAATTGAAAGTTAAATTAAAACCTTCTTTATGAGCAGCACTCCATGCCGGTTTAATAAAAATTATTTTGAAGTACACATGTATTGATAATTCTTACCCGTGAACTCCTTGTAGCATCCTCTTTTTTAAGGTCTGTCTCCTCCCTCAAAGTCAAGTCTACAGTTTTTCTTTAGTATTCTCTGAAAAACATGAGAAAGAAACAGAATATTTTATTAATAAATGGAAATAAATGATGGAATGTGGATTAAGTGGTAAATTTAAAAGTCACTCACTTGTTTGTGCCTCTGTGCAAAGCATTAATATTATTGTATTTTTTTCTTATGAGGAGCGGACTTCCAGAATGACAACACTGTCCTAGAGATTAACCGTATATTTTTGCGTAGCAGCTGGCTGATTGTTAAATCTATATTTTTTTGTAGCACTAATATTTTTTCTTAGTGCCCAAAAATATTATTCTTAGTTGTAATTCAAATTTTTGCAAAGCATTAATATTATTGTATTTTTTTCTTATGAGGAGCGGACTTCCAGAATGACAACACTGTCCTAGAGATTAACCGTATATTTTTGCGTAGCAGCTGGCTGATTGTTAAATCTATATTTTTTTGTAGCACTAATATTTTTTCTTAGTGCCCAAAAATATTATTCTTAGTTGTAATTCAAATTTTTTTTTTCTTAAAAATTAAGACAATAATTTTGGATAACAGTCTCCAAAACTCCCACTAACTAATAAAAAAATTTGTGGCTTAACTCGAACTGTAACTAATGTGTGACAATGCTTACAACAGAAACTTTTCGTGTAACATGTAAATATGTGTTAACAATTGTAAAATTATGATTAAGGTGCACTTATTAATTATAAACGATTTAAAAAAAAATGGATACACTAATACAAATGCTTGAGCAAGCTTGTTTAGGCTAAATCAAGATCTAAAAAAATAACGAAAAATATAAAGAAAGTCAATAGAAAGTTGAAATTGTAATAAAATCAACCATCACACCCTTGGGAAGTAAAATCGCTGTGACATAGAAAGTTATTTTTTGGTCGCCATTCAATGACAAATCATCACATAACATTTCAATGTTTATTATGAAATATTTAAGGTTGAAGGTCACATGACGTTACCTTCAAATTACTAATATAAATCAAAATAATTGTATTTTTTGGCCTTAGCTTTTAAGTTTAAATTATTTGGAATTTGTTTTACATTTTTGGATGGATACCCTGCTGTAGTGGGAATAAAATATATTATGTCTCAAAGAGGGGTAGAAAATTTTGAATTTGGGAAGTTACTTGATTGATGACCTCTAGCTAAGCTACAAAATATCATCAAAATAAGAGATCTTTTGCTTTAGGAGCCATGATGATTTGTCATGTAATGACAACCAGCAAAGCCGGATTAGCCTAACGGGATACCAGTAAATGTATTGGTGGGCGGCAGCAGCTATGGCTAGAAAAGCTACAATTTAAAGTGCTGATTAATGGATGTAATTGGGCTTTACAGTGCATATAGCAAGAATATGTTGAAAAAATTAATTAAAAAATAATATACTATAATTTTGAAACTAAATATTGTGGGGAAGGAGTATCCCAGTAATATCACCTTTGAGAAAAATTGAATGTGTGCATTATACTGAGTGAACGGAAAATAGGTCTGTTCGCCCAATTTTCCAGGGATTATTTTAATTCCCAGTCCAGTACTGACTGGCACACTGCACAAGTGGGTCCGCAGGAGATTATATCCACTTTTTAATCTGAATCAAAGCTGAGAGCTGGGTAACCCAGCTTTGGAAAATTTATTTTTAAAAATGTCATCTGCTCCAGGAGCTGGGGGGACAACTGTGCACGATGAGGTGAAAGTGTATTTCCTGTGATTGAAAATACACGTTCACTGTGGACGCTGGTTGGGGGACAGGAAACTAGCTCTTGGGCTATCACAGACAGGACAGGCCACAAATACCTCTTTTCATTCCAAAATGTCAAGGGATTTGTACTGGGGGGCAGGGGAGGTTGAGATAGGTAAAGCTTAACCATGTCGGCAGCATTGCTCTCTTTCATCGGGGGATCTCTAATGTCTCCAACCAATGTGCCCAGTGTATCAGCCCAAAAAGTAGCTGCTGTGGTGGGACGAGGACAAGCAGCAGTGCTAGAGCTTTTGGTTTTAGGTGACAGAGTATCACTATCAGACTCTGTCATCTCTTCATCTTCCTCTACAGGTGACATTTTTTTTTTGTCTATCACGCACCCTCTGTATCAATTTGTCCCTCCATGAGGTCAAGCTATTTGTACGGAGTGCTATCTTTCCCTTTACTCTAGGATCACAAAGTGTGGCTAGCATGTAGTGAGGGCTACTGTCGATGCACTCTTTTATGCGCCGAGTCAGTTGCTCCTTCAACCTCCTTACAAGGGCAGCAACATCATCATGAAGATTACCACCAGGCAATACTTCCCTATTTGTAAGGAAATTATCTAATAGGTTCGAGAGGTGAGTGAAGAGAGGAATGACTTGTGCCAGGCTAGCGTTCTCTTGACTTAAATTTTCTATCATCGCCCGAAAAGGTGTGAGGACTGCCACTACCTGTTCAATCATGGCCCAGTCATCCCTGCCCAGTGGTCTGTCAATGCCAGTGGAATGTTTGTATGCCATTGCATGGATTGCCTTTTGCTGTTCTAATTTACGCTCTAGCATATCTAATGTGGAGTTCCATCTAGTACTCACATCTTGTTTGAGCCGGTGCTCTGCAAGTCCAAAATTTTTCTGTTCCTGCCTAAGGAGATGGCTATCTTTGACACTATGATGGAAGTGGCCAGCTATTTTTCGGCAACACTCCAAAAGTGTTGCCAACCTTCCGGTGTCGTGATCGAGGGCAGCCTTAACAACAATATGCAGTACATGTGCCGAACAGCGTATACCCACAAACCCGCCATCCCGTAGCGCCTTTAGCATATTGGCTGCCGCATCGGTGACAACAAAACCCATTTGTGCCTTTGTCCCTGCCTGCTCTCCTAGCCACTGAGCCACCATATTATTCAGTGCATGTCGGATGTTCTGTGAGGTGTGCTGATGATCCATCACCTCAGCATGCAGGAGAAAGGAGCGGTACCCCTTGGCTACTGCACCAGTCACTGAGTCTGAGGTTTTTGAGCCTGAACTTTTGGCTGATATAACTGGTGGTGACACATTTGGCAGCCACCAATGTGCCGTCAAAGACAGGAAGGCATGTTGGCCACTAGGAGCACTCCATAGGTCAGTGGTGAAGTGCACTGACTGTCCAGCAGCCTTTACCAGCTCCTTCAAAACAACAACGCATGATCGGTAAAGTGAGGGAATTACAGATCTACTGAATGTGGTACGAGCAGGAACTTTATAATGGGGTGCAACTGCCTCCATAAGTTGTTTAAAGGGGTCCCCTTCCACCATATTAAAAGGAGCCCCTCCAACCGATATGAGCTAGCCAATGAGGCGTGTAATTTTTCGCACCTGCTATCTTGACATCCGACTGGAATGAAATACACCAAATTGCTCCATTGTGGGCTGGGTGGATTTCATGGGATGTTGGCTGACACAGATAGCAGCTGCACCAGAAGAGGCATGATCACCATGCCCCTTGTGATTCCTACTGGTGGTGACTGTGACACTGCTAGTAGTAGTTCCCCTAGTAGTGCTGGCTGGAGCAGAGACACCACTTTCTTCCCTTAACACCACTGGGTGCGAAGGTGTTGGTTCATTCCTGAATTGGTCAGATGCCCCAACACTCTACTCCGGCTGACTTCCCTACCACACAATTTGCATTTGGCTTGGCGACCATCACCAATAGCCTCAAAATGCTCCCACACTTGTGCATGACGGTTACCTTTGCCACTGTGCAGTGAAGAATCTTTTGTGACAGTTTCTTTGGCCGCACATGCTGTAGCAACTTCTTTTGTTTTTGTTATTTCATGGCCTTCTCTCTGTGATGTAACAGGAGGATACCTAAACATTGAAGGGATGGTGGGAATGGAGGAGGTTAGTGGCCTACCAGTAGTGGCGGGTGCACTAACTACAATCTGGCTGGGAGACTCAACACAAGCTATTGGAGAGCTCGGTGACACTCGTGGTGAAGATGTTGGAGACAGAGAGGAATACAAATCTATAGAATGCTGTGAATGCTGGGTAGGTGAATAGTGAATTTGATCATCTGGTTCAAAATTATAAGATGACGCTGATTCGTCCATGTCAGTAAACATGGATTTATCACTAGCGACATATGTTGGGGAGCCCTCTTCTCCCTGGTGACTACTGGTGCCCTCTTCACGTATATCAATAGCAGATGGGCTATCAGTAATGTTGGCACTGGCAGTAGCAGTGGTGGTGGCGGCAGTATCAGCATGAGAAATGTTTTCTTCCTCATACTCAAATACTTCACGTTTGGGCTGCTTAAATGAATGTTCACTGGAAAAAGCTTGCGTTGGTACTGTTTGGCTTCTACTGTAAAACATTTTAGTTGGCAACACGGTACTAGAACTGGACATAGCAGAGGTGGTGACACAACTGGCACTAGTGATTGTACTAGTTGTTTTGGGGGGAAGCTCCGGAAAATTAAGCCGCCGCCGAAATGCGGACTGCTTCCTGGTCTCAGAGGAGGACCTATCAACCCTGCTAGAGGATTGTGAACTTGAATTTTTACTTACAGCCCTTTGAAATTTAGAGGGTGGACTCAGATGACTACTAGTACTACCGCTAGTGAGTCTACGAGTGCTTTGACTACTGCTGCTGCTAGCTCTGCTTGAACCAATAAACTTTACCTGAGGCTGCTTCATTTGCCTCTCCTTTGTAGTATCAGGTCTATTGTGAGACCTAAATGATGTTTCACGTGTGGAGGGTGGATGAGAAATGTCTGTGCCTGGCAATGAGGATGTGGATTCTGTGGAAGGATTTGACACAGACAGTAACGGTACACATGTGGTGTCACTGGTGGTTACTGTGTCACTGCTACTGGTTGTTTGAGGAACATGAGGTGGGGGATGACTATCCATTACAAATAGGTAGTTGTCTACTAATTATATATATTTAAAAAATAAAAATTGAAAAATTAAATAATACTAATTATTACTATAGATTTAGCCAATAATAGAGATTGGATAATGTGTCTTCTGATGATGCTGATGTGTTCCAAAAAAAAACCTATGCTAAAGGACAAGTGTGCCTGCTGTAATGTAATATAGGAAGACAGCAAAGCAAATAAAGAACTCTGATAAACAAACAAAAAAATGTAATTAAATTGTGTGTGGATATCTATCAAAAATGATGACTAGTATACATACACACACACCAAAAAAAATCATATGCAAAAATAAGAAATGTGCCTGTAATGTTATATACGTTTACAGCGCAGAAATTAAATTAAACTACAGTTAAACAAACAAAAAAAAATGTCATTAAATTCTGTGTGGGGATATCTATCTACAATGATGAATAGTATACATACACACAAACACACAACAAATAATAATTAGATTTATCCACAAAGAGTAAATAAGGGTGATGTCTGTGTCTTTTGCTGATGTGTTCAAAAATCAAAAAAATCCTATCATCATTCAGCAACCTGTGTGCCTGTTATCTAACTTTAAGATAGCACACACACAGCAATAACTATATCTCTGTCTTAAACAAAAACAAAATAATTGCAGTGAGCTCAGCTCAGCTCAGCTCATACAGATAGAACGCCAAAAAAGTCACACAAGACAATCAATACAATAGTGCACAATAACAATTATTAATGCAAGAACTATAAGATAAAGAAATATATATTTGACTGTTGTAAAAACTTTCTCCTCTCCCTTGAGGCACAATTTCAGCCAAAAATAATAATATAATAAGCAAAAATATGCAGACCAGCAAATCTCTAGGACACTGTGCCTTCTTCTCTTCTTAACTGTTCAACTTCACAACAAGTTCAGGGATTGTCTTCTGCTGCAATGCTGACAGAATGGAAGTCTGATAATGTCTGCCTTCTGATTAACACAACAGCACAGATAAGCACAGCCCTTGAGGAAAACCTATAGCACATTGCACTGCGTGTGACCGTAATCCAACCCACAACATTTAAATAATATAATTATTGGACCAGAAAACTATCACTGTGACAGTAATCCAACCCCCAAAACAAAAGGAATGATCTGAATGGACAAGAAGATATATGACACTACACTCATTTTAATAAACTAATCAATTCGAATCGATTCGTTGTCACTCGTTATTAGTAGTATACCATGCTAGTCCAAAAACCTAAATAAATATTTTATATTTTCATTTGTTCAATAAATAATTACATAATCATTCAGATCTCACTTTCTTCTAACTATTTTGTGGTTCTTTGGATTTAAAGGGCCATAATACCCAAATGTTTAAACACTTGAAAGTGATGCAGCATAGCTGTAAAAAGCTGACTAGAAAATATCACCTGAACATCTCTATGTAAAAAAGAAAGATATTTTACCTCAAAAGTTCCTCAGTAGCCACCTCCCATTGTAAAAGATTTCTAAGCAGCAAATTAGTATGTCTGTCCCGGGACAACTGAAAGGATGAGCTTCGTGCACTCTCATATTATTTCACCAATCAGGTAAAGGAAGCTTACTATGAAATCTCATGAGAGTTAAGTCAAATTTCATGGTATCACAGTAAGAGTTCATGACCTCAGCACTGCTGATGCTGATTGGCTGCTGTTCATTTCTTCATTTTTTAATTTTTTTTACCTGCAGCTGGGAGCAGCTGAGTATAACTTTTTACACAGAACTTACTCTGGTGAGCTGAGGAAATTGTGAGGTAAAATATCTTCCTTTTTTACATAGAGATGCTCAGGTGATATTTTCCTGTCAGCTTTTTACAGTTATACTGCATCAGTTTCAAGTGATTTAGCATATGAGTATTATGTCCCTTTAATAATAAGATTTATTTGAAGAAATCATTTTATTTTATTTTTTTTCGGAACAAATGCATTCGGATTAGTAGTTACGTCACGTGTAACTAAAATCGAACTGCGCCACACACATCCGAATGAAAAAGAATACGTCTGAACGATTCGAAGATTTCGGAACAAATGCATTCCGATTAGTAGTCACGTCACATGTAAATAAAAAAATCAAAATGCGCCACACACATCCGAATGACAATGAATATGTCTGAACGATTCGAAGATTTCGGAACAAATTCATTCGGATTAGTTTCTTTCGGAAACCATTTCATTCGGATATTCGAATCGGTCCGAAGCTCCGAATTCTACCAAATTCGGCCGAATTCGGAACGAAACGAATCGCACATATCTAGCGGACAGGAGTGCTGGTCTGGTGTGACTCGCTGCTTTCAGGCAAGTCAACCCTAAGACGGCGTGACACTGCCGTATCCGGGATGTGGAATAGTACCTGGGGAGCTAGGGTGGTGCCGTTGATGTGGAGCAAGATGCAGCAGCAGAAGAGGACTCAGCCGAGGAGGTTATGGAAGAGGATGGAGTAGGAGGAGTAGAGGAGGTGGCAGCAGGCCTGCCTGCAAGTCGTGGCGGTGTCACCAACTCTGCAGAGCCACGCATTCCATGGTTGTCAGCCATCAGCAGGTTTACCCAATGCGCAGTGTAGGTGATATACCTGCCCTGACCATGCTTTGCAGACCAGCTATCAGTGGTCAGATGGACCCTTGCCCCAACACTTTGTGCCAGACATGCCATTACTTCCTTTCACACAATCGAGTACAGGTTGGGGATTGCCTTTTGTGAAAAGAAATTTCGTCCGGGTACCTTCCACTGCGGAGTCCCAATAGCTACAAATTTTTGGAACGCCTCAGACTCCACCAGCTTGTATGGTAAAAGCTGGTGTGCTAAGAGTTCAGACAAGCCAGCTGTCAGACGCCGGGCAAGGGGGTGACTTTGTGACATTGGCTTCTTACGCTCAAACATGTCCTTGACAGACACCTGACTGTGGGCAGATGAGCAGGAACTGCTCAAGGTGAGAGACGGAGTGGTGGATGGTTGAGAGGGGGCAAGGAGGACAGCAGTGATTGACGTGGCTGAAGATGCTGGACCAGGAGGAGGATGGCGGCTTTGAGTTTGTGTGCTGCTTGTACTCATGTTTTGATCCCATAGGCGTTTGTGATGTGGGATCATGTGCCTTCGCAAAGCAGTTGTACCTAAGTGGGTGTTGGACTTCCCACGACTCAGTTTATTTCGGCACAGGTTGCAAATGGCATTGCTGTTGTCAGAGGCAGACACACACAAAAAATGCCACACTGCTGAGCTCTGCGATGACGGCATTCTGGTGGTGGCAACAGCATGCATTGATTGGCGTGCTGTCTGGCTGACCCCGGGTGCCGATGCATGCTGTCTGACTGTGCCACTAGCTCCTTGCGACGACCTCCCCCTGCTTCCAACTCGTCTCCTCCTCCTCTCTGTCTCCCCATCTGAACTTTCCCCCTGTTCTTCTTCTCTTCTAGCGGGCACCCACGTGACATCCACGGACGCATCATCATCATCAACCGCTTCACTTGTATCTGACAAATCAACAAAGGAAGCAGCAGCGGGTACAACATCATCATCATCACACCGTACGTCCATGTCTGTAATGCTGCCTGACTGAGACATATCACTGTTATCTACATCCTCTGTCAATGATGGTTGCGCATCACTCATTTCTTCCAACTGATGTGTAAATAACTCCTCTGACAGATCAAGTGAAGCGGCTGTGGTGCTAGTGTTGGTGGTGGCGGCAGGCGGGCGAGTGGTAACTTGAGAGGTGCCCGAAGATAAGCTGGAGGAGGATGGTGCGTCAAGGTTCGGAGCGGAAGCTATAGAAGATTGGGTGTCCTGTGTTAAAAAGTCAACTATGTCCTCAGAACTTTTCGAGTTCATGGTACGTGGCCTCTGAACACTGGGCATTATTCTAGGGCCAAAGGGAATCACAGCACCACGACCACGACGGCACCTGCGGGGTGGCCTGCCTCTGCCTGTCATTTTTTTTTAAATGTACACTTACACTACTATTAAACAAGTGGGCACAGTATACGCTGTGAGCCTGGCACACACGCTGGCAGGCAGGCAGTCAGGCAACTGCAATTAGATTACACAAGCAGACTGATGTTTCACAGTCAAAAAAACAGAATTTATGCTTACCTGATAAATTACTTTCTCCAACGGTGTGTCCGGTCCACGGCGTCATCCTTACTTGTGGGAATATCTCTTCCCCAACAGGAAATGGCAAAGAGTCCCAGCAAAGCTGGCCATATAGTCCCTCCTAGGCTCGGCCCACCCCAGTCATTCGACCGACGGACAGGAGGAAATATATATAGGAGAAACCATATGGTACCGTGGTGACTGTAGTTAGAGAAAATAATTCATCAGACCTGATTAAAAAACCAGGGCGGGCCGTGGACCGGACACACCGTTGGAGAAAGTAATTTATCAGGTAAGCATAAATTCTGTTTTCTCCAACATTGGTGTGTCCGGTCCACAGCGTCATCCTTACTTGTGGGAACCAATACCAAAGCTTTAGGACACGGATGAAGGGAGGGAGCAAATCAGGTTACCTAAACGGAAGGCACCACAGCTTGCAAAACCTTTCTCCCAAAAATAGCCTCCGAAGAAGCAAAAGTATCAAATTTGTAAAATTTTGCAAAAGTGTGCAGTGAAGACCAAGTCGCTGCCTTACATATCTGGTCAACAGAAGCCTCGTTCTTGAAGGCCCATGTGGAAGCCACAGCCCTAGTGGAGTGAGCTGTGATTCTTTCAGGAGGCTGCCGTCCGGCAGTCTCATAAGCCAATCGGATGATGCTTTTAAGCCAAAAGGAAAGAGAGGTAGAAGTCGCTTTTTGACCTCTCCTTTTACCAGAGTAAACAACAAACAAGGAAGATGTTTGTCTGAAATCTTTTGTAGCCTCTAAATAGAATTTTAGGGCACGAACTACGTCCAAATTGTGTAACAAACGTTCCTTCTTTGAAACTGGATTCGGACATAAAGAAGGTACAACTATCTCCTGGTTAATATTTTTGTTAGAAACAACCTTAGGAAGAAAACCAGGCTTAGTACGCAAAACCACCTTATCTGCATGGAACACCAGATAGGGTGGAGAACACTGCAGAGCAGATAACTCTGAAACTCTTCTAGCAGAAGAAATTGCAACCAAAAACAAAACTTTCCAAGATAGTAACTTAATATCTATGGAATGTAAAGGTTCAAACGGAACCCCTTGAAGAACTGAAAGAACTAGATTTAGACTCCAAGGAGGAGTCAAAGGTCTGTAAACAGGCTTGATCCTAACCAGAGCCTGAACAAATGCTTGAACATCTGGCACAGCTGCCAGTCTTTTGTGTAGTAAGACAGATAAAGCAGAGATCTGTCCCTTTAGAGAACTTGCAGATAATCCTTTTTCCAAACCTTCTTGTAGAAAGGAGAGAATCTAAGGAATTTTTATCTTATTCCATGGGAATCCTTTGGATTCACACCAACAGATATATCTTTTCCATATTTTATGGTAAATCTTTCTAGTTACCGGTTTTCTGGCCTGAACCAGAGTATCTATCACAGAATCTGAAAACCCACGCTTCGATAGAATCAAGCGTTCAATATCCAAGCCGTCAGCTGGAGGGAGACCAGATTTGGATGTTCGAATGGACCCTGAACAAGAAGGTCCTGTCTCAAAGGTAGCTTCCATGGTGGAGCCCATGACATATTCACCAGGTCTGCATACCAAGTCCTGCGTGGCCACGCAGGAGCTATCAAGATCACTGAGGCCCTCTCCTGATTGATCCTGGCTACCAGCCTGGGAATGAGAGGGAATGGTGGAAATACATAAGCTAGGTTGAAGGTCCAAGGTGCTACTAGTGCATCTACTAGAGTCGCCTTGGGATCCCTGGATCTGGACCCGTAGCAAGGAACCTTGAAGTTCTGACGAGACGCCATCAGATCCATGTCTGGAATGCCCCATAATTGAGTTATTTGGGCAAAGATCTCCGGATGGAGTTCCCACTCCCCCGGATGGAATGTCTGACGACTCAGAAAATCCGCCTCCCAGTTTTCCACACCTGGGATGTGGATCGCAGACAGGTGGCAGGAGTGATCCTCCGCCCATTGAATTATTTTGGTCACTTCTTTCATCGCCAGGGAACTCCTTGTTCCCCCCTGATGATTGATATACGCAACGGTCGTCATGTTGTCTGATTGGAACCTTATGAATCTGGCCTTTGCTAGCTGAGGCCAAGCCCTGAGAGCATTGAATATCGCTCTCAGTTCCAGAATGTTTATCGGGAGAAGGGACTCTTCCCGAGACCATAGACCCTGAGCTTTCAGGGATTCCCAGACCGCGCCCCAGCCCACTAGACTGGCGTCGGTCGTGACAATGACCCACTCTGGTCTGCGGAAGCTCATTCCCTGGGACAGATGGTCCAGGGTCAGCCACCAACGGAGTGAATCTCTGGTCTTCTGATCTACTTGAATCATTGGAGACAAGTCTGTATAGTCCCCATTCCACTGTTTGAGCATGCACAGTTGTAATGGTCTTAGATGAATTCGTGCAAAAGGAACTATGTCCATTGCTGCAACCATCAACCCTACTACTTCCATGCACTGCGCTATGGAAGGACGAGGAACAGAATGAAGAACTTGACAAGAGCTTAGAAGTTTTGATTTTCTGACCTCTGTCAGAAAAATCCTCATTTCTAAGGAATCTATTATTGTTCCCAAGAAGGGAACTCTTGTCGACGGGGACAGAGAACTTTTCTCTATGTTCACCTTCCATCCGTGTGATCTGAGAAAGGCCAGAACGAAGTCTGTATGAGCCTTTGCTTTTGACAGGGACGACGCTTGTATTAGAATGTCGTCCAAGTAAGGTACTACTGCAATGCCCCTCGGTCTTAGAACCGCTAGAAGGGACCCTAGCACCTTTGTGAAAATCCTTGGAGCAGTGGCCAACCCGAATGGGAGGGCCACTAACTGGTAATGCTTGTCCAGAAAAGCGAACCTTAGGAACTGATGATGTTCTTTGTGGATAGGAATATGTAGGTATGCATCCTTTATATCCACAGTAGTCATAAATTGACTTTCCTGGATAGTGGGTAGAATCGTTCGAATGGTTTCCATTGAGAAATTTGTTTAGGATCTTTAAATCCAGAATTGGTCTGAAGGTTCCCTCTTTTTTGGGAACTACGAACAGATTTGAGTAAAATCCCATTCCTTGTTCCTTCATTGGAACTGGGTGTATCACTCCCATCTTTAGCAGGTCTTCTACACAATGTAAGAACGCCTGTCTCTTTATTTGGTTTGAGGATAAGTGAGACATGTGGAACCTTCCCCTTGGGGGTAGTTCCTTGAATTCCAGAAAATAACCCTGAGAAACTATTTCTAGCGCCCAGGGATCCTGAACATCTCTTGCCCAAGCCTGAGCAAAGAGAGAGAGTCTGCCCCCCACTAGATCCGGTCCCGGATCGGGGGCTACTCCTTCATGCTGTTTTGTTAGCAGCGGCAGGCTTCTTGGCCTGCTTACCCTTGTTCCAGCCTTGCATCGGTTTCCAGGCTGGTTTGGGTTGTGAGGCATTACCCTCTTGCTTAGAGGATGCAGAATTAGAGGCCGGTCCGTTCCTGAAATTGCGAAAGGAACGAAAATTAGACTTATTTTTAGCCTTGAAAGACCTATCTTGTGGAAGGGCGTGGCCCTTTCCCCCAGTGATGTCTGAAATAATCTCTTTCAATTCTGGTCCAAATAGAGTTTTACCTTTGAAAGGGATGTTAAGCAATTTTGTTTTGGATGACACATCCGCTGACCAAGACTTTAGCCAAAGCGCTCTGCGCGCTACGATAGCAAACCCTGAATTTTTTGCCGCTAATCTAGCTAATTGCAAAGCGGCATCTAAAATAAAAGAGTTAACCAATTTAAGTGCGTGAACTCTGTCCATAACCTCCTCATATGGAGTCTCTCTACTGAGCGACTTTTCTAGTTCCTCGAACCAGAACCACACTGCTGTAGTGACAGGAACAATGCACGAAATTGGTTGTAGAAGGTAACCTTGCTGTACAAAAATCTTTTTAAGCAAACCTTCCAATTTTTTATCCATAGGATCTTTGAAAGCACAACTATCTTCAATAGGAATAGTAGTGCGTTTGTTTAGAGTAGAAACTGCCCCCTCGACCTTAGGGACTGTCTGCCATAAGTCCTTTCTGGGGTCGACCATAGGAAATAATTTCTTAAATATAGGGGGGGGGGGGGGGGGGAACAAAAGGTATGCCGGGCTTTTCCCACTCCTTATTTACTATGTCCGCCACCCGCTTGGGTATAGGAAAAGCGTCGGGGTGCACCGGAACCTCTAGGAACTTGTCTATCTTGCATAATTTCTCTGGAATGACCAAGTTGTCACAATCATCCAGAGTAGATAACACCTCCTTAAGCAGTGCGCAGAGGTGTTCTAATTTAAATTTAAATGTCACAACATCAGGTTCAGCTTGTTGAGAAATTTTTCCTGAATCTGAAATTTCTCCATCTGACAAAACCTCCCTCATGGCCCCTTCAGATTGGTGTGAGGGTATGACAGAACAATTATCATCAGCGCCCTCCTGCTCTTCAGTGTTTAAAACAGAGCAATCGCGCTTTCTCTGATAATTAGGCATTTTGGATAAAATATTTGCTATGGAGTTATCCATTACAGCCGTTAATTGTTGCATGGTAATAAGCATTGGCGCACTAGATGTACTAGGGGCCTCCTGCATGGGCAAAACTGGTGTAGACACAGTAGGAGATGATGTAGTATCATGTTTACTCCCCTCATCTGAGGAATCATCTTGGGCAATTTCATTATCTGTGGCAGTACTGTCCTTACTTTGTTTGGACGCTATGGCACAATTATCACATAAATTTAAATGGGGAGACACATTGGCTTTCATACATATAGAACATAGCTTATCTGAAGGTACAGACATGTTAAACAGGCTTAAACTTGTCAACAAAGCACAAAAAACGTTTTAAAACAAAACCGTTACTGTCTCTTTAAATTTTAAACAGAAAACACTTTATTACTGAATATGTGAAAAAGTATGAAGGAATTGTTCAAAAATTACCAAAATTTCACCACAGTGTCTTAAAGCATTAATAGTATTGCACACCAAATTTCAGAGCTTTAACCCTTAAAATAACGGAACCGGAGCCGTTTATAAATTTAACCCCTATACAGTCCCAGCTATAGTCTTTGCTGAGACCCAACCAAGCCCAGAGGGGAATACGATACCAATTGACGCCTTCTAGGAGCTTTTCCAGCAATTTTTAGATCCTCACACATGCATCTGCATGCCCTGCTCTCAAAAAAACAACTTCGCAGTAATGGCGCGAAAATGAGGCTCAGTCTACAACTAGGAAGGCCCCCTGACTGGAAAAGGTGTCTAACACAGTGCCTGCCGTTTAATAAACTTCCCCAAGTTTATAAATGCAAATTGTCAGCATAAATATGAATAAAATGCCCAAATAATGGCTTACCGGTCCCCATGAGGGGAAATGACAGCCTTCCAGCATTACATCGTCTTGTTAGAAATATGGCTAGTCATACCTTAAGCAGAAAAGTCTGCTAACTGTTTCCCCCAACTGAAGTTACTTCATCTCAACAGTCCTATGTGGAAACAGCAATCGATTTTAGTTACTGTCTGCTAAAATCATCTTCCTCTCACAAACAGAAATCTTCATCCTTTTCTGTTTCAGAGTAAATAGTACATACCAGCACTATTTTAAAATAACAAACACTTGATAGAAGAATAAAAACTACATTTAAACACCAAAAAACTCTTAACCATCTCCGTGGAGATGTTGCCTGTGCAACGGCAAAGAGAATGACTGGGGTGGGCGGAGCCTAGGAGGGACTATATGGCCAGCTTTGCTGGGACTCTTTGCCATTTCCTGTTGGGGAAGAGATATTCCCACAAGTAAGGATGACGCCGTGGACCGGACACACCAATGTTGGAGAAAGTTTTTTTTTTTTAAATTTACACTACTGTTACACCAGATATGAGTGGTGGCACTGGGCAAGTCGGCACAGTATACGCTGTAAGCCTGGCACACATGCTGGCAGGCAACTGCAATTAGATTACACTAGCAGACTGATGTTTCACAGTCAGAAATTTTTTTTTTTTTAAATTTACACTACTGTTACACCAGATATGAGTGGTGGCACTGGGCAAGTGGGCCTGGCACACACGCTGGCAGGCAGGCAACTTCAATTAGATTACACAAGCAGACTGATGTTTCCACAGTCAAAAAAGTTTTTTTTTTTTTAATTTACACTACTGTTACAACAGATATGAGTGGTGGCACTGGGAAAGTGGGCCTGGCACACACGCTGGCAGACAGGCAGGCAACTGTAATTAGATTACACAAGCAGACTGATGTTTCACAGTCAAAAAAGTTTTTTTATTTTAAATTTACACTACTGTTACACCAGATATGAGTGGTGGCACTGGGCAAGTGGGCACAGTATACGCTGTGAGCCTGGCACACACACGCTGGCAGGCAGGCAGGCAACTGCAATTAGATTACAGAAGCAGACTGATGTTTCACAGTCAAAAAAGTTTTGGTTTTTTTTCAATTTACACTACTGTTACAACAGATATGAGTGTTGGCACTGGGAAAGTGGGCCTAGCCCACACGCTGGCAGGCAGGCAGGCAGGCAACTGCAATTAGATTACACAAGCAGACTGATGTTTCACAGTCAAAAAAGTTTTTTTATTTTAAATTTACACTACTGTTACACCAGATATGAGTGGTGGCACCAGCTTGTATGGTAAAAGCTGGCGTGCTAAGAGTTCAGACAAGTCAGCTGTCAGATGCCGGGCAAGGGGGTGACTTTGTGACATTGGCTTCTTACGCTCAAACATGTCCTTGACAGACACCTTACTGTGGGCAGATGAGCAGGAACTGCTCAAGGCAAGAGACGGAGTGGCGGATGGTTGAGAGGGGGCAAAGAGGACAGCAGTGGTTGACGTGGCTGAAGATGCTGGACCAGGAGGAGGATGGTGGCTTTGAGTTTGTGTGCTGCTTGTACTCATGTGTTGATCCCATAGGCGTTTGTGATGTGGGATCATGTGCCTTCGCAAAGCAGTTGTACCTAGGTGGGTGTTGGACTTCCCACGACTCAGTTTATTTTGGCACAGGTTGCAAATGGCATCACTGTTGTCAGAGGCAGACACACACAAAAAATGCCACACTGCTGAGCTCTGCGATGACGGCATTCTGGTGGTGGCAACAGCATGCGTTGATTGGCGTGCTGTCTGGCTGACTCCGGGTGCCGATGCATGCTGTCTGACTGTGCCACTAGCTCCTTGCGACGACCTCCCCCTGCTTCCAACTCGTCTCCTCCTCCTCTCTGTCTCCCCATCTGAACTTTCCCCCTGTTCTTCTTCTCTTCTAGTGGGCACCCACGTGACATCCACGGATGCATCGTCATCATCAACCGCTTCACTTGTATCTGACAAATCAACAAAGGAAGCAGCAGCGGGTACAACATCATCATCATCACACCGTACGTCCATGTCTGTAATGCTGCCTGACTGAGACATATCACTGTTATCTACATCCTCTGTCAATGATGGTTGCGCATCACTCATTTCTTCCAACTGATGTGTAAATAACTCCTCTGACAGATCAAGTGAAGCGGCTGTGGTGCTAGTGTTGGTGGTGGCGGCAGGCGGGCGAGTGGTAACTTGAGAGGTGCCCGAAGATAAGCTGGAGGAGGATGGTGCGTCAAGGTTCGGAGCGGAAGCTATAGAAGATTGGGTGTCCTGTGTTAAAAAGTCAACTATGTCCTCAGAACTTTTCGAGTTCATGGTACGTGGCCTCTGAACACTGGGCATTATTCTAGGGCCAAAGGGAATCACAGCACCACAACCACGACGGCACCTGTGGGGTGGCCTGCCTCTGCCTGTCATTTTTTTTTAAAATGTACACTTACATTACTATTAAACAAGATATGAGTGGTGGCACTGGGCAAGTGGGCACAGTATACGCTGTGAGCCTGGCACACACGCTGGCAGGCAGGCAACTGCAATTAGATTACACAAGCAGACTGATGTTTCACAGTCAAAAAAGTTTTTTTTTTTTTAAATTTACACTACTGTTACACCAGATATGAGTGGTGGCACTGGGCAAGTCGGCACAGTATACGCTGTAAGCCTGGCACACACGCTGGCAGGCAGGCAACTGCAATTAGATTACACTAGCAGACTGATGTTTCACAGTCAAAAAAGTTTTTTTTTTTTTAAATTTACACTACTGTTACACCAGATATGAGTGGTGGCACTGGGCAAGTCGGCACAGTATACGCTGTAAGCCTGGCACACACGCTGGCAGGCAGGCAACTGCAATTAGATTACACAAGCAGACTGATGTTTCACAGTCAAAAAAGTTTTTTTATTTTAAATTTACACTACTGTTACACCAGATATGAGTGGTGGCACTGGGCAAGTGGGCACAGTATACTTTGTGAGCCTGGCACACATGCTGGCAGGCAGGCAGGCAACTGCAATTAGATTACACTAGCAGACTGATGTTTCACAGTCAAAAAAGTTTTTTTTTTTTAATTTACACTACTGTTACACCAGATATGAGTGGTGGCACTGGGCAAGTGGGCCTGGCACACACGCTGGCAGGCAACTGCAATTAGATTACACAAGCAGACTGATGTTTCACAGTCAAAAAAGTTTTTTTTTTTTAAATTTACACTACTGTTACAACAGATATGAGTGGTGGCACTGGGAAAGTGGGCCTGGCACACACGCTGGCAGGCAGGCAGGCAGGCAACTGCAATTAGATTACACTAGCAAACTGATGTTTCACAGTCAAAAAAGTTTTTTTTATTTTAAATATACACTACTGTTACACCAGATATGAGTGGTGGCACAGTATACGCTGTGAGCCTGGCACAGACGCTGGCAGGCAGGCAACTGCAATTAGATTACACTAGCAGACTGATGTTTCACAGTCAAAAAAGTTTTTTTTTTTTAAATTTACACTACTGTTACACCAGATATGAGTGGTGGCACTGGGCAAGTGGGCGTGGCACACACGCTGGCAGGCAGACAGGCAACTGCAATTAGATTACACAAGCAGACTGATGTTTCACAGTCAAAAAAGTTTTTTTTTTTTTAAATTTACACTACTGTTACAACAGATATGAGTGGTGGCACTGGGAAAGTGAGCCTGGCACACACGCTGGCAGGCAGGCAACTGCAATTAGATTACACTAGCAGACTGATGTTTCACAGTCAAAAAAGTTTTTTTTTTTTTAATTTACACTACTGTTACACCAGATATGAGTGGTGGCACTGGGCAAGTGGGCCTGGCAAACACGCTGGCAGGCAGGCAACTGCAATTAGATTACACTAGCAGACTGATATTTCACAGTCAAAAAAGTTTTTTTTTTTTTTTAAATTTACACTACTGTTACAACAGATATGAGTGGTGGCATTGGGAAAGTGGGCCTGGCACACACGCTGGCAGGCAGGCAACTGCAATTAGATTACACTAGCAGACTGATGTTTCACAGTCAAAAAAGTTTTTTTTTTTTTAAATTTACACTACTGTTACAACAGATATGAGTGGTGGCACTGGGCAAGTAGGCACAGTATACGCTATGAGCCTGGCACACACGCTGGCAGGCAGGCAACTGCAATTAGATTACACTAGCAGACTGATGTTTCACAGTCAAAAAAGTTTTGTTTTTTTTAAATTTACACTACTGTTACAACAGATATGAGTGGTGGCATTGTGGGCAAGTGGGCCTGGCACACACGCTGGCAGGCAGGCAACTGCAATTAGATTACACAAGCAGACTGATGTTTCACAGTCAAAAAAGTTTGTTTTTTTTAATTTACAATACTGTTACACCAGATATGAGTGTTGGCACTGGGCAAGTGGGCACAGTATATGCTGTGAGCCTGGCACACACGCTGGCAGGCAGGCAACTGCAATTAGATTACACTAGCAGACTGATGTTTAACAGTCAAAAAAGTTTTTTTTTTTTTAATTTACACTACTGTTACAACAGATATGAGTGGTGGCACTGTGGGCAAGTGGGCCTGGCACACACGCTGGCAGGCAGGCAGGCAACTGCAATTAGATTACACAAGCAGACTGATGTTTCACAGTCAAAAAAATTTTTTTTTTAAATTTACAATACTGTTACACCAGATATGAGTGGTGGCACTGGGCAAGTGGGCACAGTATACGCTGTGAGCCTGGCACACACGCTGGCAGGCAGGCAGGCAACTGCAATTAGATTACACTAGCAGACTGATATTTCACAGTCAAAAAAGTTTTTTTTTTTTTAAATTTACATTACTGTTACAACAGATATGAGTGGTGGCATTGGGAAAATGGGCCTGGCACACACGCTGGCAGGCAGGCAACTGCAATTAGATTACACTAGCAGACTGATGTTTCACAGTCAAAAAAGTTTCTTTTTTTTAAATTTACACTACTTTTACAACAGATATGAGTGGTGGCACTGGGCAAGTAGGCACAGTATACGCTGTGAGCCTGGCACACACGCTGGCAGGCAGGCAACTGCAATTAGATTACACTAGCAGACTGATGTTTCACAGTCAAAAAAGTTTTTTTTTTTTTAAATTTACACTACTGTTACAACAGATATGAGTGGTGGCACTGTGGGCAAGTGGGCCTGGCACACACGCTGGCAGGCAGGCAACTGCAATTAGATTACACAAACAGACTGATGTTTCACAGTCAAAAAAGTTTTTTTTTTTAATTTACAATACTGTTACACCAGATATGAGTGGTGGCACTGGGCAAGTGGGCACAGTATATGCTGCGAGCCTGGCACACACGCTGGCAGGCAGGCAACTGCAATTAGATTACACTAGCAGACTGATGTTTAACAGTCAAAAAAGTTTTTTTTTTTAAATTTACACTACTGTTACAACAGATATGAGTGGTGGCACTGTGGGCAAGTGGGCCTGGCACACACGCTGGCAGGCAGGCAACTGCAATTAGATTACACAAGCAGACTGATGTTTCACAGTCAAATTTTTTTTTATTTTTTTTAAATTTCAATATTGTTACACCAGATATGAGTGGTGGCACTGGGCAAGTGGGCACAGTATACGCTGTGAGCCTGGCACACACGCTGGCAGGCGGGCAACTGCAATTAGATTACACAGCAGAGATCAGATGAGTCCTTCAGGACTGTAGTGGACACTGAATGCACTAGCCTAGCTATCAATTTCCCTATTAAATCAGCAGCAGCTACACTGTCCCTCCTCTCACTAAGAAAGCAGCTTCCGAATGAATCTAAAATGGCTGCTGTCCAGGAGGTGGGAGGGTCTGGGAGGGAGGGTCTGCTGCTGATTGGCTGCAATGTGTCTGCAGACTGTGAGATACAGGGTCAAAGTTTACTCAATGATGACGAATAGGGGGCGGATCGAACATCGCATATGTTCGCCCGCCGTTGCGAACGCGAACAAGCTATGTTAGCCGGGAACTATTCGCCGGCGAACTATTCGGGACATAACTATCAGTAACTTCGCACAATGATAGATGGGGGTCAGATATTACCCCAAACAAACTCTACTTCAGCCCCCACTCTTGAACCCCCAATGTATATTTTTCACAACTAAGCAATTATTTTACCCCTTGGCTGCCAGTAACATACAAATCAATAATTTTACCTCTTTGGCTGCTAGTAACACATGTAAATAGAGGTGATTTGACCCTCTTGACTGCCCCTCACTTCTTTCTACTCCAAATTATTTGTAATGTCTTTAGGCATATGAGGCCTTTTACATTTAGCTAACACGTATGCACTTAAAAGGATAGTAAACCTAATTTTTTACTTTAATGAATCAGATAGAGCAGCAATTTTAAGCAACTTTCTAATTTACTCCTATTATCAACTTTTCTTCATTCTCTTGCTATCTTTATTTAAAAGGCAGGAATGTACAGCTTAGGAGCCGGACCATTTTTGGTTCAGACCTAGGGGCGCGATCCGATATCGATCGCAGTTTGCGGCGCAAGCGAGGGAACCGGCGTCGCCCGCAGTTTCAGCTCGCAACTCGAGCCATCCCATATAGGTCGCCGTCAGATGCTAACGTGCCGTAAGTCTGACAAACCAGCGATGTCCAGAAATCTGCGTAAGTACAAATTTCTGGCGTCGCCAGTGACTTGCGCCACGTTAGAATCTGCCGGCGCCTATAAAACCTGACTAAAGTTTAAAACACCCGCACTGTCTAACACGCCTCCCTAACATAGCCCGCACTGTCTAACACGCCTCCCTAACATAGCCCGCACTGTCTAACCCTCTATCCGCTATCCCCCCTCACTAGCCTAACAATAAAAATGCTATTAACCCCTAAACCGCCGCTCCTTTACCCCGCCGCAACCTAATAAAGTTATTAACCCCTAAACCGCCGCTCCCGTACCCCGCCGCCAGCTATATTATATCTATAACCCCCTAAAGTGAGCCCCTAACACCGCCGCCATCTATATTAAAATTATTAACCCCTAATGTAAGCCCCTTACACCGCCGCCATCTCTATTAAAATGATTAACCCCTAATTTAATCTACCTACCCCGCCGCCAGCTATATTATCTATATTAACCCTAAGTATATTATAGTTAATATAGGTATTACATTATATATATTAACTATATTAACCCTAATTATATTAGGGTTAATATAGTTAATATAGTTACTATAGTATTTATATTAACTATATTAACTCTATCTAACCCTAACTAAATTTATATTAAATTAATCTAATTCATTTATAAACTAAAATGTTCCTATTTAAATCTAAATACTTACCTATAAAATAAACCCTAAGATAGCTACAATATAATTAATAATTACATTGTAGCTATGTTAGGGTTAATATTTATTTTACAGGTAAATTGTTAATTATTTTAACTAGGTATAATAGATATTAAATAGTTATTAACTATTTAATATCTACCTAGTTAAAATAATTACCCAATTACCTGTAAAATAAATCCTAACCTAAGTTACAAATACACCTACACTATCAATAAATTTAATAAACTACAAACATCTATCTAAAAATACAATTAAATTAACTAAACTAAATTACAAAAAAAAAAAACACTAAATTACAAAAAATAAAAAAAAGATTACAAGATATTTAAGCTAATTACACCTATTCTAAGCCCCCTAATAAAATAATAAACCCCCAAAATAAAAAAAATTCCCTGCCCTATTCTAAATTCAACAAATTTCAAAGCTCTTTACCTTACCAGCCCTTAAAAGGGCCTTTTGTGGGGCATGCCCCAAAGAATTCAGCTCTTTTGCATACAAGAAATACAATACCCCCCCCCCCATTACAACCCACCACCCACATACCCCTATTCTAAACCCACCCAAACCCCCCTTAAAAAAGCCTAACACTACCCCCCTGAAGATCTCCCTACCTTGTCTTCACCACACCGGGCCGAACTCCTGATCCGATCCGGGCGATGTCTTCCTCCAAGCGGCAAAGAAGAATTCTTCCTCCGGCGATGTCTTCCTCCAAGCGGCAAAGAAGAATTCTTCCTCCGGCGACGTCTTCCTCCAAGCGGCAGCAAAGTCTTCATTCTTCCGGCGGCATCTTCAATCTTCTTTCTTCGCTCCGCCGCCGCGGAGCATCCATCCCGGCCGACTGCTGAACTTGGAATGATGTACCTTTAAATGACGTCATCCAAGATGGCGTCCGCCGAATTCCGATTGGCTGATAGGATTCTATCAGCCAATCGGAATTAAGTTAAAAAAATCTGATTGGCTGATTGAATCAGCCAATCAGATTCAAGTTCAATCCGATTGGCTGATCCAATCAGCCAATCAGATTGAGCTCGCATTCTATTGGCTGATCGGAACAGCCAATAGAATGCGAGCTCAATCTGATTGGCTGATTGGATCAGCCAATCGGATTGAACTTAAATCTGATTGGCTGATTGAATCAGCCAATCAGATTTTTTTAACTTAATTCCGATTGGCTGATAGAATCCTATCAGCCAATCGGAATTCGGCGGACGCCATCTTGGATGACGTCATTTAAAGGTACATCATTCCAAGTTCAGCAGTCGGCCGGGATGGATGCTCCACGGCGGCGGAGCGAAGAAAGAAGATTGAAGATGCCGCCGGAAGAATGAAGACTTTGCTGCCGCTTGGAGGAAGACGTCGCCGGAGGAAGAATTCTTCTTTGCCGCTTGGAGGAAGACATCGCCGGAGGAAGAATTCTTCTTTGCCGCTTGGAGGAAGACATCGCCCGGATCGGATCAGGAGTTCGGCCCGGTGTGGTGAAGACAAGGTAGGGAGATCTTCAGGGGGGTAGTGTTAGGCTTTTTTAAGGGGGGTTTGGGTGGGTTTAGAATAGGGGTATGTGGGTGGTGGGTTGTAATGGGGGGGGGGGGGTATTGTATTTCTTGTATGCAAAAGAGCTGAATTCTTTGGGGCATGCCCCACAAAAGGCCCTTTTAAGGGCTGGTAAGGTAAAGAGCTTTGAAATTTGTTGAATTTAGAATAGGGCAGGGAATTTTTTTTATTTTGGGGGTTTATTATTTTATTAGGGGGCTTAGAATAGGTGTAATTAGCTTAAATATCTTGTAATCTTTTTTTTATTTTTTGTAATTTAGTGTTTTTTTTTTTTTGTAATTTAGTTTAGTTAATTTAATTGTATTTTTAGATAGATGTTTGTAGTTTATTAAATTTATTGATAGTGTAGGTGTATTTGTAACTTAGGTTAGGATTTATTTTACAGGTAATTGGGTAATTATTTTAACTAGGTAGATATTAAATAGTTAATAACTATTTAATATCTATTATACCTAGTTAAAATAATTAACAATTTACCTGTAAAATAAATATTAACCCTAACATAGCTACAATGTAATTATTAATTATATTGTAGCTATCTTAGGGTTTATTTTATAGGTAAGTATTTAGATTTAAATAGGAACATTTTAGTTTATAAATGAATTAGATTAATTTAATATAAATTTAGTTAGGGTTAGATAGAGTTAATATAGTTAATATAAATACTATAGTAACTATATTAACTATATTAACCCTAATATAATTAGGGTTAATATAGTTAATATATATAATGTAATACCTATATTAACTATAATATACTTAGGGTTAATATAGATAATATAGCTGGCGGCGGGGTAGGTAGATTAAATTAGGGGTTAATCATTTTAATAGAGATGGCGGCGGTGTAAGGGGCTTACATTAGGGGTTAATCATTTCTATATAGGTGGCGGCGGTGTAAGGGGTCAGATTAGGGGATAGATAAGGTAGATGGCGGCGGTTTTAGAGGCTCACAGTAGGGGGCTAGTTTATGTAGATGGCGGCGGGGTCCGGGAGCGGCGGTTTAGGGGGTAATAACTTTATTAGGGATTTCGGGGGGGGGGGGATCGCGGTTGACAGGTAGATAGACATTGCGCATGCGTTAGGTGTTAGGTTTATTTTAGCAGATCGCGGTTGACAGGGAGATAGACATTGCGCATGCGTTAGGTGTTAGGTTTATTTTCTAGTTAGTTTAGGGAGTTACGGGGCTCCAATAGTCAGCGTAAGGCTTCTTACGGCTGCTTTTTGTGGCGAGGTGAAAATGGAGTAAGTTTTCTCCATTTTCGCCACGTAAGTCCTTACGCTGCATATTGGATACCAAACTGCGCGGGTTTGGTATACCTGCCTATGGCCCAAAAAACTGCGGGCGACGGCAGAAATATACGCGCGTAACTTCTAGGTTACGCCGTATATGTGATACCAAATCCGCGCAAATATTGGCGTCGCCGGCTTTTGCGGGCGACGCTTTATATCGGATCGACCCCCAGGATAGCAAGCTATCCTAGTATTTTTTTTTTTTTTAAACTCTTCTAAACTTAGGTGTGCTCAGTAATGAATAGAAAGAAATTTAAAGGGAATGTCAATTTTCATGTTAAAGTGCCTGGTTTTTAAAAAAACTATTAAAAACAGGGGCTCTTTCATTCATGAAAATTGACATTGCACCGGAATTTAAAAATACTTACTTTTTCTTCTGAAACGCCGGATCGCTGTTCTGAAACGATGCCCCCCGTCTGCTTCTTCCTGGTTAACTTATCCAGCAATGACGAAACCAGCTTCCTCCAATCACGGCGTTACCTCAGGCAATGATTACCCTGGGGGGAATCATCATTGCTGACGTATGAAGAGGCTTGCGACGGGAGGGTGAAGCGCTGGAGCGGCTTCAAGAAGAAAAGGTAAGTATTTTAAGAAAACGGGTGAAATGCAAACTTTCATGAATGAAAGTGCCCCTGTTTTTAATAGTATTTTTAAAAACCAGGCACTCATTATTGAAAGTTTACATTCACTTTAATTGAACAGGATAATACTACATTGACTTTTTATGAGGCATTATCAACTTTGTTTTATTGGGGAGGAAACAAGACACGTAAAAGTAAAATTGCAGATAAATTAAAAAATAAAAACCTCAATATTTATCTGTGGATCTTACTTATATTTTTTCTTCAACCTTTTGCTCAGAAAATGTAGTTATCAATTCTCATACATTAGTAGTTTTTGTACCCATCACTCTTTCATTCATAAATCCTAAATTCCTCAAAAAAATATTTATATATTTATATATATTGGGGGGGGGGGGGAATCTAGCACTTTAAAACTGTTGCTGCATAGTTTTACAATCCAGCCAGTTGCTTCTAATCTGTATATTACCTATTCCCAAAGATAAGTGTCAGTATTATGCTCTGTGACAATGAAAGGGTTAAGGCTATATAATAGCAGAAACTTTTGAATAGGACAGTTTGCTTGATTTGTAATGCTTGGTTCCACCTCTGTCTAAAAACCAGGGAGGGAATCAATTTACATTCACTTTGTCATTGTAATGTGAGCACGGCATGGCAAAACAATGCTGTGATCGCAGGTGTTCATACAAATTAACAAATCTTGTACTTACATTTCTTTCATGTAATTGGCAAGAGTCCATGAGCTAGTGACGTATGGGATACACAATCCTACCAGGAGGGGCAAAGTTTCCCAAACCTCAAAATGCCTATAAATACACCCCTCACCACACCCACAATTCAGTTTTACAAACTTTGCCTCCTATGGTGGTGGTGAAATAAGTTTGTGCTAAGATTTCTACATTGATATGCGCTTCTCAGCATTTTGAAGCCCGGTTCCTCTCAGAGTACAGTGAATGTCGGAGGGATGTGAAGGGAGTATCACCTATTGAATGCAATGGTTTTCCTCACAGGAGATCTGTTTCATAGGTTCTCTATTATCGGTCTCATATTCCATTACCTCTACTGGTAACCGATTCAGTACTGGTTTGGCTATCTGCTATATGTGGATGGGTGTCTTTCGGTAAGTATGTTTTTATTACTTAGACTCCCTCAGCTATGGTTTAGCATTTTATGCATTAATATAAAGTTCTAAATATATGTATTGTACTTATATTTGCCATGAGTCAGGTTTATGTATTTACTTTTGCAGACTGTCAGTTTCATATTTGGGGAAAAACCTATTTAGGAAATATTTTTCTTACCTGGGGGTTAGTCTTTTTTCAAATTGACTGTTTTTTTATTTCAAATTTCGGGGGCAAAATTAGGCCTGCGAGGACGCAAAATGCCAAAGTTTATTGCGTCATTCTTGGCGCGAGAATTTTTTTGCCGCGAATTTGACGCCGAGTTCCTTGCACAAGGTTGCGTCGTTAATGACGCGAGTGTGTCATTTCCGGATGTTGTTAGCGCCAAAACAAATTCAGTTACGATTGTGCGTCATACTTGGCTCCAAATAATTTCATTATTTAAAACCCCATTCCTATATGCCTCTTGCCTTTTTTTCTATGTCAGAGGGCTATGCTGCATTTTTTTCCCATTCCTGAAACTGCCATATAAGGAATTTGAAAATTTTGCTTTATATGGTGTTTTTTCTCTTACATTTTGCAAGATGTCTCAATCTGATCCTGTCTCAGAAATCACTGTTGGAACCCTGCTGCCTGATAACAGTTCTACCAAAGCTAAGTGCATTTGTTGTAAACTAGTGGAGATTATATCTCCAGCTGTGGTTTGTAATAGTTGTCATGATAAACTTTTACATGCAGATAATGTGTCCATCAGTAATAGTACATTGCCTTTTGCTGTTCCTTCAACATCTAATGTACAAGGTCTTTTAAAACGTCTCATAAAGTTGATGAAATTTCAAATGACGACAACATACTGAATTATCCTCCTCTGATGAGGATCTATCTGCTTCAGAAGATCCTTCCTCAGATATTGACACTGACAATTCTACTTATTTATTTAAAATGGAGTATATTTGTTCTTTGTTAAAAGAAGTGTTGATTACATTGGATATTGAGGAAACTAGTCCTCTTGATATTAAAACTAGTATATGTTTAAATTCTGTTTAGAAACCTCATGTGGTTACTCTAGAGGTTTTTCCAGTTCCTGATGCTATTTCTGATATGATTTCTAAGGAATGGAATAGGCTTGGTACTTCTTTTATTCCTTCTTCAAGGTTTAAAAAATTGTATCCTTTGCCAGCAGTTACATTGGAGTTTTGGGAAAAGATCCCCAAAGTTGATGGGGCTATCTCTACTCTTGCTAAACGTACTACTATTCCTATGGAAGATAGTACTTCTTTTAAAGATCCTTTAGATAGGAAACTTGAATCTTATCTAAGGAAAGCCTTTTTATATTCTGGTCATCTTCTCAGGCCTGCAATTTCTTTGGCTGATGTTTCAGCTGCATCAACTTTTTGGTTGGAAAATTTAGCGCAACAAGAATTGGATTCTAATTTTTCTAGCATTGTTCGCTTGCTTCAACATGCTAATCATTTTATTTGTGATGCCATTTTTGATATCATCAAAATTGATGTTAAATCTATGTCTTTAGCTATTTTAGCGAGAAGAGCTTTGTGGCTTAAATCTTGGAATGCTGACATAACTTCTAAGTCCAGATTGCTATCTCTTTCTTTCCAAGGTAATAAGTTATTTGGTTCTCAGTTGGATTCGATAATTTCAACTGTCACTGGGGGGAAGGGAGTTTTTCTACCTCAGGATAAAAGACCTAAGGGTAAATCTAAAGCTTCTAACTGTTTTCGTTCCTTTCGACAGAATAAGGAACAGAAACCTAATCCTTCACCCAAGGAATCTGTTTCCCATTGGAAACATTCTTCAAATTGGAATAAATCTAAGCCATTTAAGAAATCAAAGCCAGCCCCCAAGTCCGCATAAAGGTGCGGCCCTCATTCCAGCTCAGCTGGTAGGGGGCAGATTAAGATTTTTCAAGGATGTTTGGATAAATTCTGTCCAAATTCAATGGATTCTGAGTATTGTCTCTAAGGGGTACCGAATAGGATTCAGAGTAAGACCTCCTGTGAGAAGATATTTCTCTTGTAAGGTGTATCCAGTCCACGGATTATCCATTACTTGTGGGATATTCTCCTTCCCAACAGGAAGTTGCAAGAGGAAACCCACAGCAGAGCTGTTATATAGCTCCTCCCCTAACTGCCATATCCAGTCATTCTCTTGCAACTCTCAACAAAGCTGGAGGTAGTAAGAGGAGAGTGGTAAAATATTCTGGAATTGAGGGCAATATTCAATGCTCTTCAGGCTTGGCCTCAGTTAACAACCCTGAGGTTCATCAGATTTCAGTCGGACAACATCCCGACTGTGGCTTACATCAACCATCAAGGGGGAACAAGGAGTTCCTTAGCGATGTTAGAAGTCTCCAAAATAATTCGCTGGGCAGAGAAACACTCTTGCCACCTATCAGCGATCCATATCCCAGGTGTAGAGAACTGGGAGGCGGATTTTCTAAGTCGTCAGACTTTTCATCCGGGGGAGTGGGAACTCCATCCGGAGGTGTTTGCTCAATTGATTCATCGTTGGGGCAAACCAGAACTGGATCTCATGGCGTCTCGCCAGAACGCCAAGCTTCCTTATTACGGATACAGGTCCAGGGACCCTGAAGCGACGCTGATAGATGCTCTAGCAGCGCCTTGGTCTTTCAACCTGGCTTACGTGTTTCCACCGTTTCCTCTGTTCCCTCGACTGATTGCCAGAATCAAGCAGGAGAGAGCATCGGTGATTTTGATAGCGCCTGCGTGGCCACACAGGACCTGGTATGCAGACCTAGTAGACATGTCATCCTTTCCACCTTGGACTCTGCCTTTGAGACGAGACCTTCTACTTCAAGGTCCTTTCCATCATCCAAATCTAATTTCTCTGAGACTGACTGCATGGAGATTGAACGCTTGATTTTATCAAAGCGTGGCTTCTCCTAGTCTGTCATTGATACCTTAATACAGGCACGAAAGCCTGTTACCAGGAAAATCTACCATAAGATATGGCGTAAATATCTTTATTGGTGTGAATCCAAGAGTTACTCATGGAGTAAGGTTAGGATTCCCAGGATATTATCTTTTCTCCAAGAGGGTTTGGAGAAAGTATGTCAGCTGGTTCTTTGGAGGGAAGGATCTCTGCACTGTCTATTCTTTTGCACACGCGTCTGGCGGATGTTCCAGACGTTCAGGCGTTTTGTCAGGCGTTGGTGGGAATCAAGCCTGTGTTTAAACCTGTTGCTCCCCCATGGAGCTTAAATTTGGTTCTTAAAGTTCTTCAAGGGGTTCCGTTTGGACCTCTTCATTCCATGGATATCAAGCTTTTATCTTGGAAAGTTCTTTTTTTTTATGGCTATTTCCTCGGCTCGTGGAGTCTCCGAGTTATCTGCTTTACGATGTGATTCTCCTTATCTGATCTTCCATGCAGATAAGGTAGTTCTGCGTACAAAACCTGGGTTTTTGCCTAAGGTGGTATCTACTAAGAATATCAATCAAGAGATTGTTGTTCCATCATTGTGTCCTAATCCTTCTTCAAAGAAGGAACGTCTTTTACATAATCTGGACGTGGTTCGTGCTTTAAAGTTTTACTTACAAGCTACTAAAGATTTTCGTCAAACATCTGCTTTGTTTGTTGTTTACTCTGGACAGAGAAGAGGTCAAAAGGCTTCGGCAACTTCTCTTTCTTTTTGGCTAAGAAGCATAATCCGCTTAGCCTATGAGACTGCTGTACAGCAGCCTCCTGAAAGGATTACAGCTCATTCTACTAGAGCTGTGGCTTCCACTTGGGCCTTTAAAAATGAGGCTTCTGTTGAACAGATTTGCAAGGCGGTGACTTGGTCTTCGCTTCATACTTTTTCAAAATTCTACAAATTTGATACTTTTGCTTCTTCGGAGGCTATTTTTGGGAGAAAGGTTTTACAGGCAGTGGTACCTTCCGTTTAAGTACCTGCCTTGTCCCTCCCTTCATCCGTGTACTTTAGCTTTGGTATTGGTGTCCCACAAGTAATGGATGATCCGTGGACTGGATACACATTACAAGAGAAAACACAATTTATGCTTACCTGATAAATTTATTTCTCTTGTGGTGTATCCAGTCCACGGCCCGCCCTGTCATTTTAAGGCAGGTAAAAATTTTATATTAAACTACAGTCACCACTGCACCCTATGGTTTCTCCTTTCTCGGCTTGTTTCGGTCGAATGACTGGATATGGCAGTTAGGAGAGGAGCTATATAACAGCTCTGCTGTGGGTTTCCTCTTGCAACTTCGTGTTGGGAAGGAGAATATCCCACAAGTAATGGATGATCCGTGGACTGGATACACCACAAGAGAAATAAATTTATCAGGTAAGCATAAATTGTGTTTTTCTCTCACGCATCCCAGCAAATCCAGTAAAGGCTCAGGCTTTCCTGAAGTGTGTTTCAGACCTGGAGTTTTCAGGGGTAATCATGCCAGTTCCGTTTCAGGAACAGGGTCTGGGGTTTTATTCAAATCTATTCATTGTCCCAAAGAAAGAAAATTCATTCAGACCAGTTCTGGATCTGAAAATTTTGAATCGTTATGTAAGAGTACCAACTTTCAAAATGGAGATTATAAGGACTATTCTGCCTTTTGTTCAGCAAGGAAATTATATGTCCACAATAGACTTGCAGGATGCATAACTTAATATTCCGATTCATCCAGATCATTATCAGTTTCTGAAATTCTCTTTTCTAGACAAGCATTACCAATTTGTCGCTCTTTCTTTTGGCCTAGCGACAGCTCCAAGAATCTTTTCAAAGGTTCTCTGTGCCCTACTCTCTGTAATCAGAGAGTGGGGTACTGCTGTGCTTTCTTATTTGAACGATATCTTGGTACTAGCTCAGTCTTTACGTTCTGCAGAATTTCACACAAATCAACTAGTGTTGTTTCTTCGAAAACATGGTTGGAGGATCAATTTACCAAAAAGTTATTTGATTCCTCAGACAAGGGTCACCTTTTTAGGTTTCCAGATAGATTCAATGTCCATGACTCTGTCTCTAACAGACAAGAGACGTTTAAAATTGTTTGCAGCCTGTCGGAACCTTCAGTCTCAGTCATTCCCTTCAGTAGCTATGTGCATGGAAGTTTTAGGTCTCATGACTGCAGCATCAGACGCGATCCCCTTTGCTCGTTTTCACATGAGACCTCTTCAGCTTTGTATGCTGAACCAATGGTGCAGGGATTATACAAGGATATCACAATTAATATCCTTAAATCCCAATGTTCGACTATCTCTCACTTTGTGGTTAGATCACCATTGTATAGTTCAAGGGGCCTCTTTTGTTCGTCCAACCTGGACTGTGATCACAAGAGATGCGAGTCTTTCAGGTTGGGGAGCTGTTTGGGGATCTCTGACAGTACAAGGGGTTTGGAAATCTCAAGAGGCGAGCTTACCAATCAATATTTTGGAACTCTGTGCGATTTTCAGGGCTCTTCAGATTTGGCCTCTGTTGAAGAGAGAACCGTTCATTTGTTTTCAGACAATATCACAACTGTGGCATATCAATAATCAGGGTGGGACTCACAGTCCCCAAGCTATGAAATAAGTATCTTGGATACTTGCTTGGGCGGAATCCAGCTCCTGTCTAATTTCTGCGGTTCATATCCCAGGTGTAGACAATTGGGAGGCGGATTATCTCAGCCATCATACTTTACATCCGGGGGAGTGGTCCCTCCATCCAGATGTGTTTTTTCAGGTTGTTCAGATGTGGGGTCTGCCAGAAATAGATCTGATGGCTTCCCATCTAAACAAGAAACTTCCCAGGTACCTGTCCAGGTCCAGGGATCCTCAGGCGGAAGCAGTGGATGAGTTGACACTTCCTTGGTGTTATCAACCTGCTTATATTTTCCTGCCTCTAGTCTAGTTCTTCTTCCAAGAGTGATCTCCAAAATCATCATGGAGCAATCGTTTGTGTTGCTGGTGGCTCCAGCATAGCCTTACAGGTTTTGGTATGCAGATTTTGTTCGGATGTCCAGTTGCCAACCTTGGCCACTTCCATTAAGGCCGGACCTTCTGTCTCAAGGTCCGTTTTTCCATCAGGATCTCAAATCATTAAATTTGAATGTATGGAAATTGAACGCCTAGTGCTTAGTCATATAGATTTCTCTGACTCAGTGATTAATACTATGTTACCATCTTGTAAATCTGTTTCTAGAAAGATTTATTATCGAGTTTGGAAGATTTATATTTCATGGTGTGCTTCTCATAAATTCTCTTGGCATTCTTTCATAATTCCTAGAATTTTACAGTTTCTTCAGGATGGTTTGGATAAGGGTTTGTCTGCAAGTTCCATGAACGGACAAATCTCTGCTCTTTCTGTTTTATTTCCCAGAAAGATTGCTAAACTTCCTGATATTCACTGTTTTGTACAGGCTTTGGTTTGTATCAAGCTTGTCATTAAATCAATCTCTCCTCCTTGGAGTCTTAATTTGGTTTTGAAGGCTTTACAGGCTCCTCCTTTTGAGCCTATGCATTCTTTGGACATTAAACTACTTTCTTGGAAAGTGTTGTTCTTTTTGGCCATCTCTTCTGCTAGAAGAGTTTCTGAATTATCTGCTCTTTCTTGTGAATCTCCTTTTCTGATTTTTCATCAGGATAAGGCGGTTTTGCGTACTTCATTTAAATTCTTACCTAAGGTTGTGAATTCTAACAACATTAATAGAGAAATTGTTGTCCCTTCCTTGTGTCCTAAGGCTAGGAATTATTTGGAGAGATCCTTACATTCTTTGGATGTGGTAAGAGCTTTGAAATATTATGTTGAACCTACTAAAGATTTCAGGAAGACTTCTAGTCTATTTGTTATCTTTTCTGGTTCTAGGAAAGGTCAGAAGGCTTCGTGGTTAAAGCTTTTGATTCATCAAGCTTATTTGGAGTCGGGTCAAGCCCCGCCTCAGAGAATTACAGCTCATTCTACTAGATCAGTCTCCACTTCGTGGGCTTTTAAGAATGAAGCTTCAGTTGATCAGATTTGCAAAGCAGCAACTTGGTCTTCTTTGCATACATTTACTAAATTCTACCATTTTGATGTATTTGCTTCTTCAGCAGCGGTTTTTGGTAGAAAAGTTCTTCAGGCAGAAGTTTCAGTTTGATTCTTCTGCTTATGTTTTAAGTTTTTCTTTTCATTTATGAGAATAAACTTATATTGTGGGTTGTGGATTAATTTTTTTCAGAAAAAAATGGCTGCTTTTATTTTATGTAGTTTGGAGAGTGAGTGAAATAGTGCGCTAGTGTCAGGGGCGAAGATCAAAAACCTTACTGTATAAGCTTAGATCCTTCAATCTAAGCAATAATGTTAGCGATACTAAAAAGGGGGTAGTAAGGGCGCTAAAAGCTAAAGATCTTGGGAGTATTATGTGTGTATCGTGATACTGCTAATATTGCAATAAGATTTGATTTTTAAAGTGCATTAAGTGTTAACAAATAAGTTCCAAGTGATTCTACACATACACTCTTGACGGGTGTTTGAAAACTGATATTTAATAATAAAAAAATTAAATTTAACACAATGAACAATGACAAACTCACATATATAGAACAATTATTAGAGACGTCTCTCTATTCGACTATTATATTGGGGATCCAGCCAACATCATAAAAAACAGCGAAAATACATAATCGTATCTATTAAAAATTGTAAGGTATATAAAATGTATCCGTGTTTAACAATTCTTACAATAGTTAAAAAATAAGGAGACCTTGTATATAAAAACAATGGCCTAGATTTAGAGTTGGGCGGTAGCCATGAAAACCAGCGTTAGAGGCTCCTAACGCTGGTTTTGGGCTACCGCCGGTATTTGGAGTCAGTCAGGAAAGGGTCTAACGCTCACTTTACAGCCGCGACTTTTCCATACCGCAGATCCCCTTACGTCATTTGCGTATCCTATCTTTTCAATGGGATCTTTCTAACGCCGGTATTTAGAGTCGTGGCTGAAGTGAGCGTTAGAACTCTAATGACAAAACTCCAGCCGCAGAAAAAAGTCAGTAGTTAAGAGCTTTCTGGGCTAACGCCGGTTTATAAACCTCTTAACTACTGTGCTCTAAAGTACACTAACACCCATAAACTACCTATGTACCCCTAAACTGAGGTCCCCCCACATCGCCGCCACTCGATTAAATTTTTTTAACCCCTAATCTGCCGACCGCCACCTACGTTATCCTTATGAACCCCTAATCTGCTGCCCCTAACACCGCCGACCCCTATATTATATTTATTAACCCCTAACCTGCCCCCCACAACGTCGCCGCCAGCTACCTACAATAATTAACCCCTAATCTGCCGACCGCAAAGCGCCGCCACCTACGTTATCCTTATGTACCCCTAATCTGCTGCCCCTAACACCGCCGACCCCTATATTATATTTATTAACCCCTAATCTGCCCCCCTCAACGTCGCCTCCACCTGCCTACACTTATTAACCCCTAATCTGCCGAGCAGACCGCACCGCTACTATAATAAAGTTATTAACCCCTAATCCGCCTCACTCCCGCCTCAATAACCCTATAATAAATAGTATTAACCCCTAATCTGCCCTCCCTAACATCGCCGACACCTAACTTCAATTATTGACCCCTAATCTGCCGACCGAATCTCGCCGCTACTGTAATAAATGGATTAACCCCTAAAGCTAAGTCTAACCCTAACACTAACACCCCCCTAAATTAAATATAATTTAAATCTAACGAAATAAATTAACTCTTATTAAATAAATTATTCCTATTTAAAGCTAAATACTTACCTGTAAAATAAACCCTAATATAGCTACAATATAAATTATAATTATATTATAGCTATTTTAGGATTTATATTTATTTTACAGGTAACTTTGTATTTATTTTAACCAGGTACAATAGCTATTAAATAGTTAAGAACTATTTAATAGCTAAAATAGTTAAAATAATTACAAAATTACCTGTAAAATAAATCCTAACCTAAGTTACAATTAAACCTAACACTACACTATCAATAAATACATTAAATAAACTACCTACAATTATCTACAATTAAACCTAACACTACACTATCAATAAATAAATTAAATACAATTCCTACAAATAAATACAATTAAATAAACTAACTAAAGTGCAAAAAATAAAAAAGAACTAAGTTACAAAAAATAAAAAAATATTTACAAACATTAGAAAAAAATTACAACAATTTTAAACTAATTACACCTACTCTAAGCCCCCTAATAAAATAACAAAGACCCCCAAAATAAAACAATGCCCTACCCTATTCTAAATTACAAAAGTTCAAAGCTCTTTTACCTTACCAGCCCTTAAAAGGACCTTTTGTGGGGCATGCCCCAAAGAATTCAGCTCTTTTGCCTGTATAAAAAAACATACAATACCCCCCCAACATTACAACCCACCACCCACATACCCCTATTCTAACCCAAACCCCCCTTAAATAAACCTAACACTAAGCCCCTGAAGATCTTCCTACCTTGTCTTCACCATGCCAGGTTCACCGATCGATCCAGAAGAGCCTCCAATGTCTTGATCCAAGCCCAAGCTGGGGGCTGAAGAGTGACGTCCATCCTCTGGCTGAAGTCTTGATCCAAGCGGGCAGAAGAGGACATCTGGACCGGCAAACATCTTCATCCAAGCTGCATCTTCTATGTTCTTCAATCCGATGACGACCAGCTGATCTTCAAGACCTCCAGCGCGGATCCATCCATCTTCACCGACGACTTCCCGACGAATGACGGTTCCTTTAAGGGACGTCATCCAAGATGGCGTCCCTCGAATTCCGATTGGCTGATAGGATTCTATCAGCCAATCGGAATTAAGGTAGGAAAATTCTGATTGGCTGATGGAATCAGCCAATCAGAATCAAGTTCAATCCGATTGGCTGATCCGATCAGCCAATCAGATTGAGCTCGCATTCTATTGGCTGATCGGAACAGCCAATAGAATGCAAGCTCAATCTGATTGGCTGATTGAATCAGCCAATCGGATTGAACTTAATTCTGATTGGCTGATTCCATCAGCCAATCCGATTTTTCCTACCTTAATTCCGATTGGCTGATAGAATCCTATCAGCCAATCGGAATTCGAGGGACGCCATCTTGGATGACGTCCCTTAAAGGAACCGTCATTCGTCGGGAAGTCGTCGGTGAAGATGGATGGATCTGCGCTGGAGGTCTTGAAGATCAGCCGGTCGTCATCGGATTGAAGAACATAGAAGATGCGGCTTGGATGAAGATGTTTGCCGGTCCGGATGTCCTCTTCTGCCCGCTTGGATCAAGACTTCAGCCAGAGGATGGACGTCACTCTTCAGCCCCCCGCTTGGGCTTGGATCAAGACATCGGAGGCTCTTCTGGATCGATCTGTGAACCTGGCATGGTGAAGACAAGGTAGGAAGATCTTCAGGGGCTTAGTGTGTTAGGTTTATTTAAGGAGGGTTTGGGTTAGATTAGGGGTATGTGGGTGGTGGGTTGTAATGTTGGGGGGGTATTGTATGTTTGTTTTTTACAGGCAAAAGAGCTGAATTCTTTGGGGCATGCCCCACAAAAGGTCCTTTTAAGGGCTGGTAAGGTAAAAGAGCTTTTGTAATTTAGAATAGGGTAGGGCATTTTTTTATTTTGGGGGTCTTTGTTATTTTATTAGGGGGCTTAGAGTAGGTGTAATTAGTTTAAAATTGTTGTAATTTTTTTTCTAATGTTTGTAAATGTTTTTTTATTTTTTGTAACTTAGTTCTTTTTTATTTTTTGTACTTTAGTTAGTTAATTTAATTGTATTTATTTGTAGGAATTGTATTTAATTTATTTATTGATAGTGTAGTGTTAGGTTTAATTGTAACTTAGGTTAGGATTTATTTTACAGGTAATTTTGTAATTATTTTAACTATTTTAGCTATTAAATAGTTCTTAACTATTTAATAGCTATTGTACCTGGTTAAAAACATAATTTATGCTTACCTGATAAATTTATTTCTCTTGTAGTGTATCCAGTCCACGGATCATCCATTACTTATGGGATATATTCTCCTTCCCAACAGGAAGTTGCAAGAGTCCACCCACAGCAAAGCTGCTATATAGCTCCTCCCCTAACTGCCATTACCAGTCATTCGACCGAAAACATGCAGAGAAAGGAAAACCATAGGGTGCAGTGGTGACTGTAGTTTAATGGAAAAATTACCTGCCTTAAAGTGACAGGGCGGGCCGTGGACTGGATACACTACAAGAGAAATAAATTTATCAGGTAAGCATAAATTATGTTTTCTCTTGTTAAGTGTATCCAGTCCACGGATCATCCATTACTTATGGGATACCAATACCAAAGCTAAAGTACACGGATGATGGGAGGGACAAGGCAGGTACTTAAACGGAAGTTACCACTGCCTGTAAAAAACCCTTTCTCCCAAAAATAGCCTCCGAAGAAGCAAGGTATCAAATTTGTTAAATTTGAAAAAGTATGAAACGCAGACCAAGACTCCGTCTTGTAATCTGTTCAACAGAAGCCACATTTAAAAAAGGCCCAAGTGAAAACCACAGCTCTAGTAGAATGAGCTGTAATCCCTTCAGGAGGCTGCTGTCCAGCAGTCTCATAAGCTAAATTAATTATGCTTTTTAACCAAAAAGACAGAGAGGTTGCTGAAGTCCTTTGACCTCTCCTCTGTCCAGAATAGACAACAAACAAGGTGAATGTTTGATGAAAATCTGTAGTAGCTTGTAAGTAAAACTTTAAAACACGAACCACGTCCAAATTGTGTAATAGACGTTCCTTCTTTGAAGAAGGATTAGGATACAAGAATGGAACAACAATCTCTTGAGTGATATTCTTGTTAGATACCACCTTAGGTAAAAACCCAGGTTGGTACACAGGACTACCTTATCCGTACGGAGAACCAGATAAGGAGAATCACATTGCAACGCAGATAACTCGGAGACTCTATGAGCCGAGGAAATAGCTACCAAAAAGGAACTTTCCAAGATAGAAGTTTGATATCTATGGAATGAAAAGGTTCAAATGGAACTCCTTGAAGAACCTTAAGAACCAGCTTTAAGCTCCATGGCGGAGCAACATTTTTAACCACAGGCTTGGTTCTAACCAAAGCCTGACCAAATGCCTGAACGTCTAGAATACCTGCCAGACGCTTGTGCAAAAGAATAGACAGAGTAGAAATCTGTCCTTTTAAAGAACTAGCTGACAACCCTTTTCTCAAAATCATCTTGGAGAAAAGATAATATCCTGGGAATCCAGACTTTACTCCATGAGTAACCCTTGGATTCATAACAATAAGATATTTACACCATATCTTATGTTAAATTTTCCTAGAGACAGGCTTTTATGCCTGTATTAAGGTATCAATTGCTGACTCGGAGAAGCCATGCTTTGATAACATCAAGCGTTCTGTCTCCAGGCAGTCCATCTCAGATTAGTTATATTTAGATGGTTGAAAAGACCCTGAGGTAGAGGGTCCTGTCTCAGAAGCAGAGACCGTGGTGGAAAGGATGACATGTCCACCAGATCTGCATACCAGGTCCTGCGTGGCCACGCAGGCGCTGTCAAAAGCACCAAAGCACTCTCCTGCTTGATCTTGTGCAAACCCCTCCGGAGGGAATTCCCACTCCCCCGGATGAAAAGTCTGACGACTTAGAAAATCTGCCTCCCAGTTCTCAACACCTGGGATAGGGATAGCTTTTAGACAAGAGTGAGTCTCTGTCCAGTGAATTATTTTAAGACTTCTAACATTGCTAGGGAACTTCTGTTCCCCCTTGATGGTTGATGTAAGCCACAGTCGTGATATTGTCCGACTGAAATATGATGTACCTCAGAGTTGCTAACTGAGGCCAAGTCTGAAGAGCATGGAATATCGCTCCCAGTTCCAGAATATTCATTAGAAGGAGGGTCTCCTCCTGAGTCCACTATCCCTGAGCCTTCAGGGAGTTCCAGACTGTATCCCAACCTAAAAGGCTGGCATCTGTTGTAACAATTGTCCCATCTGACCTGCGGAAGGTCATACCCTTGGACAGATGGACCCGAGATAGTCACCAGAGAAGAGAATCTCTGGTTTCTTGGTCCGGATTTAACAGGAGAACAAATCTGTGTAATCCCCGTTCCTCTGGCTGAGCATGCATAGTTGCAGTGGTCTGAAATGTAGGCGTGCAAACGGTACTATGTCCCTTGCCGCTACCATTAAGCCGATTACATTCATGTACTGAGCCACCAAAGGGCGCGGATGGAATGAAGAACACGGCAGAAATTTAGAAACTTTGACAACCTGGACTCCGTCAGGTAAATATTAATTTCTACAAAATCTATCAGAATCCCTAGGAGGGAAACCCTTGATATTGGGGATAGAGAACTCTTTCCTTGTTCACTTTCCACCCATGCGATCTCAGAAATGCCAGTACTACGTCCGTATGAGACTTGGCAACTTGGATGTTTGACGCCTGTATCAGGATGTCGTCTAAATAAGGGGCCACTTCTATGCCCCGCGGCCTAAGGACCGCCAAAGTGACCCCAGAACCTCCATAAAGATTCTAGGGGCTGTAGTTAACCCAAAGGAAAGAGCTACAAACTGGTAATGCCTGTCTAGAAAGGCAAACCTGAAAAACCGATGGTGATCTTTATGCATCGTAATGTGAGGATAAGCATCCTTCAAATCCATTGTAGTCCTCTATTGACTCTCCTGGATCATAGTTAAGATGGTACGAATAGTTTCCATCTTAAATGATAGAATTCTAAAGAATTTGTTTAAGATCTTTTAGATCCAAAATAGGTCTGAAGGTTTCCTTTCCTTGGGAACCACAAACCGATTTGAGGAAAACTGTGTCCCTGTTCCTCTATTGGAACTGAATGGGTCACGTACACAATGCAAGAATGTCTCTTTCTTTATCTGGTTTGCAGATAAATGTGAAAGGCAAAAACTCCCCTTTTTTGGGGGGGAAAGCTTTGAAATCCAGAAGATATCTCTGGGGTATAATTTCCAATGCCCAGGGATCCTGGGCATCTCTTGCCCACGCCTGGGCGAAGAATGAAGTCTGCCCCCTATAGGATCCGTTACCAGATAGGGGTCCGTTCCTCATGCTGTTTTAGAGGCAGCAGCAGGCTCCTTGACCTGCTTATCTTTGTTCCAGGTCCGGTTGTCTCCAGACCGCCTTGGACTGAGCAAAAGTTCCCTCTTATTTTGCCTTAGAGGAAGTTGATGCCACACCTGCCTTGAATTTTCGAAAGGCACTAAAATTAGGCCTTTTTTGTCCCTTGATTTGGACCTGTCCTGAGGAAGGGCATGATCTTTTCCTCCAGTGATATAAGTAATAATCTCCTTCAAACTAGGCCTGAATAGGGTCTGCCCCTTGAAGGGAAGTTAAGTAGCTTATTTATTAAAGTCACGACAGCTGACCATGATATAAGCCATAGCGCTCTGCGCGCCAGTATAGTAAAAAACAGAATTCTTAGCTGTTAGTCTAGTCAAAGGAACAAAGGCATCAGAAAACAAAGGAATTGGCTAGCTTAAGTGCTCTAAGCTTGTCAAATATATTCATCCAATGGAGCCTGTAAAGCCTCATCAAGAGACTCAAACCAGAACGCCGCAGCAGCAGTGACAGGAGCAATGCGTGCAAGGGGCTGCAGGATAAAACCTTGTTGAATAAACATTTTTTATCCATTGGATCTAAAAAAGCACAACAGTCCTTGCCAGAGGTAGTGGTACGCTTAGCTAGAGTAGAAACTCTTCTCTCCACCTTAGGAACTGTCTGCCATAAGTCCCGTGTGGTGGCAACTATTAGAAAACATTCTTCTAAAAAATAGGAGGGGAAGAGAACGGCACACCTGGTCTATCCCATTCCTTATGAAAAATTTTAGTAAACCTCTTTAGGTATTGGAAAAACATAAGTACACACCGGCACTGCATATTATTTATCCAGTCTACACAATTTCTCTGGCACTGCGATTGTACACATTCATTCAGAGCAGCTAAAGCCTCCCTGAGCAACAAGTGGAGGTTCTCAAGCATAAATTTTAAATGTAGAAATATCAGAATCAGGTTAAATCATCTTCCCTGAGTCACAAATATCACCCACAGACTAAGCATATTGTGAGGTAGTATCAGACATGGTTCTTAAAGCGTCTGTATGCTCTGTATCTACCCCCAGAGCTGTTTTGCTTTCCTTTAATTTCAGGTAGTCTGACTAATACTGCTGCCAGTGTATTATACACAACCTTTGCCATGTCTTGTAAAATAAACGCTATGGGCGCCATTGATATACTTGGCGCCATTTGAGCGTGAGTCCCTGGAGCGGGAGTCAAAGGGTCTGACACGTGGGGAGAGTTAGTCGGCATAACTTCCCCCTCGACAGAATCCTCTGGTAAAATAAACGCTATGGGTGTCCTTGATGTACTTGGCGCCATTTGAGCGTGAGTCCCTAAAGCGGGAGTCAAAGGGTCTGACACGTGGGGAGAGTTAGTCGGCATAACTTCCCCCTCGACAGAATCCTCTGGTGATAATGTTTTTAAATACAAAAAATGATCTTTATTGTTTAACATGAAATCAGTACATCTGGTACACATTCTAAAATGGGGTTCCACCATGGCTTTAAACATAATAAACACAGAGCCTCCTCTATGTTAGACATGTTAGAACTAATAAAGAGACTAGTAAGCTTGGAAAACACTTTAAATCAAGTTAACAAGCAAATATAACAAACGTTACTGTGCCTTTAAGAGAAACAAATTTTGTCAAAATTTGAAAAACAGTGAAAAAAGGCAGTAAATCAAACGAATTTTTTACAGTACATGTAATAAGTTAACAGAGCATTGCACCCACTTGCAAATGGATGATTAACCCCTTAATGCAAAAAACAGATTAAAAAAAAAAAAAAAAAAAAAAACGACATTTTTTTAAACAGACACAACAAAACTGCCACAGCTGAGCTGTGGATTACCTTCCCTATAACTGTTTCTATGCAAAATTTAAGCCAGCCATGTGGAAAAATTAGGCCCCAATAAGTTTTATCACCAAACATATGTTAAAAAACGATTAAACATGCCAGCAAACGTTTTAAAACACATTCTTATAAGAGTATGTATGTCTATTAATAAGCCTGATCCAGTCGCTATCACTGCATTTAAGGCTTTACTTACATTACTTCGGTATCAGCAGTATTTTCTTAGTCAATTCCATTCCTTAGAAAAATATATTACTGCACATACCTTAGCATATATCTCTATCAATCAGCCTGGTACCAGTCGCTTTCACTGCATTTAAAGGCTGTACTTACATTACTTCGGTATCAGCAGTATTTTCTTAGTCAATTCCATTCCTTAGAAAAATATTTTACTGCACATACCTTATTTGCAGGAAAACCTGCACGCCATTCCCCCTCTGAAGTACCTTACTCCTCAGAATGTGTGAGAACAGCAACTGGATCTTAGTTACGTCTGCTAAGATCATAGAAAAAACGCAGGCAGATTCTTCTTCCAAATACTGCCTGAGATAAACAGCACACTCCAGGGCCATTTAAAAATAACAAACTTTTGATTGAAGAAATAAACTAAGTATAAAAAACCACAGACTCTCACGACCTCCTATCTATGTTGAGACTTGCAAGAGAATGACTGGTAATGGCAGTTAGGGGAGGAGCTATATAGCAGCTTTGCTGTGGGTGGACTCTTGCAACTTCCTGTTGGGAAGGAGAATATATCCCATAAGTAATGGATGATCCGTGGACTGGATACACTTAACAAGAGAAATAAATACAAAGTTACCTGTAAAATAAATATAAATCCTAAAATAGCTATAATATAATTATAATTTATATTGTAGCTATATTAGGGTTTATTTTACAGGTAAGTATTTAGCTTTAAATAGGAATAATTTATTTAATAAGAGTTAATTTATTTAGTTAGATTTAAATTATATTTAATTTAGGGGGGTGTTAGGGTTAAAGTTAGACTTAGCTTTAGGGGTTAATAAATTTATTAGAGTAGCGGTGAGCTCCTGTTGGCAGATTAGGGGTTAATACTTGAAGTTAGGTGTCGGCAATGTTAGGGAGGGCAGATTAGGGGTTAATACTATTTATTATAGGGTTATTGAGGCGGGAGTAAGCCGGATTAGGGGTTAATACATTTATTATAGTAGCGCTCAGGTCCGGTCGGCAGATTAGGGGTTAATAAGTGTAGTTAGGTGGAGGCGACGTTGGGGGCGGCAGATTAGGGGTTAATAAATATAATATAGGGGTCGGCGATGTTAGGGCAGCAGATTAGGGGTACATAGGGATAATGTAGGTGGCGGGGGTGTACGGAGCAGCAGATTAGGGGTTAAAAATAATATGCAGGGGTCAGCGATAGCGGGGGCGACAGATTAGGGAATAATAAGTGTAAGGTTAGGGGTGTTTAGACTCGGGGTACATGTTAGAGTGTTAGATGCAGACGTAGGAAGTGTTTCCCCATAGCAAACAATGGGGCTGCGTTAGGAGCTGAACGCGGCTTTTTTGCAGGTGTTAGTTTTTTTTTTCAGCTCAAACAGCCCCATTGTTTCCTATGGGGGAATCGTGCACGAGCACGCTTTTGAAGCTGGCCGCGTCCGTAAGCACCGCTGGTATCGAGAGTTGAAGTTGCAGTAAATATGCTCTACGCTCCTTTTTTGGAGCCTAACGCAGCCATTCTGTGAACTCTAAATACCAGCGGTATTTAAAAGGTGTGGCCAGAAAAAAGCCAGCGTAGCTAACGCACCCCTTTGGCCGCAGAACTCTAAATCTAGGCGAATGTTAATAAACCTTGCTACAATCTTATCTGGAAAAGTTCCTCTCCAATTGGTAAGATATATTCAAAGCTAAGATTATGTTGTAGTGTAGAGATATTATAGTATTGAAGTGGTGCTGTGAGAAAATTTTGGATGACACTGTTGTTAATTCGCTAGTGCCTCTAAGTACAGAGAGTCTTGAACTGCAGGGTATTATGTAAGCGTCCTGCGTATACAGTATTGTTAGGTAATATTTATTGATCTTCTTGTGGTAACATACCTCTCTGTTTCGGTATCCAAGACCGTGAGGTGTGCTTTGTCTCTTCCGTTGTTACGCGGCTAATCTCTGTCCTGTGAAGCCGGCGTCTGACGTCACACCCGGTCATCCACAGAAACCGCCCACAAGTGTCAATCACTCTCCCGGAGATACTCTCAGGTAGTTACCACTTTGTAGCTGTTATATATTCAAGTAAAAAGTCATCAGATGCCGCCAGTATTGGAGATCTTTAGGATAAGTCCCTTATCTTGTAGTGACCTGCTCTTAGTGCTCAGGCACGCAGGTTATTTTCATCCAACAAAGTATTCTGTTACCAGGAACAGTTCCAATTTATGTTAATAAAATCAACCCGGGTTGTCAGATATTGGTAGAACTCTGGTGCAAGGTCCACTCACTTCAACGCGTTTCACTCCTTTATGGAGCTTTATCAAGCATGACCTGAGACCGTTATGCACCTTTCTTTTAAAGGGACAGTCCTTTCCTATTTGGCTGGATTGCAAGTCTTGCAATTAAGATGGATTGTTATAATATGTATCAGCTTCTTCGTCTTTTAAGGTGGATTTTTTCTTTCTTTCTTTGTGCACCTTCTTCAATACTACGATTTCTTAAATGCACCCACTTCAATATTCAATTTTCTTGAATTTTACCAACATTTGCAAGGTCTTATAATTACCTAAAAAATCATTACTTATTAATTAAAAATATACAAATTAGTGAAAAAAACAGAATTTATGCTTACCTGATAAATTACTTTCTCCAACGGTGTGTCCGGTCCACGGCGTCATCCTTACTTGTGGGAATATCTCTTCCCCAACAGGAAATGGCAAAGAGTCCCAGCAAAGCTGGCCATATAGTCCCTCCTAGGCTCCGCCCACCCCAGTCATTCGACCGATGGACAGGAGGAAAAATATAGGAGAAACCATATGGTACCGTGGTGACTGTAGTTAGAGAAAATAATTCATCAGACCTGATTAAAAAACCAGGGCGGGCCGTGGACCGGACACACCGTTGGAGAAAGTAATTTATCAGGTAAGCATAAATTCTGTTTTCTCCAACATTGGTGTGTCCGGTCCACGGCGTCATCCTTACTTGTGGGAACAAATACCAAAGCTTTAGGACACGGATGAAGGGAGGGAGCAAATCAGGTTACCTAAACGGAAGGCACCACGGCTTGCAAAACCTTTCTCCCAAAAATAGCCTCCGAAGAAGCAAAAGTATCAAATTTGTAAAATTTGGCAAAAGTGTGCAGTGAAGACCAAGTCGCTGCCTTACATATCTGGTCAACAGAAGCCTCGTTCATGAAGGCCCATGTGGAAGCCACAGCCCTAGTGGAGTGAGCTGTGATTCTTTCAGGAGGCTGCCGTCCGGCAGTCTCATAAGCCAATCGGATGATGCTTTTAAGCCAAAAGGAAAGAGAGGTAGAAGTCGCTTTTTGACCTCTCCTTTTACCAGAATAGACAACAAACAAAGAAGATGTTTGTCTGAAATCTTTTGTAGCCTCTAAATAGAATTTTAGAGCACGGACTACGTCCAAATTGTGTAACAAACGTTCCTTCTTTGAAACTGGATTCGGACATAAAGAAGGTACAACTATCTCCTGGTTAATATTCTTGTTAGAAACAACCTTTGGAAGAAAACCAGGCTTAGTACGCAAAACCACCTTATCTGCATGGAACACCAGATAGGGCGGAGAACACTGCAGAGCAGATAACTCTGAAACTCTTCTAGCAGAAGAAATAGCAACCAAAACCAAAACTTTCCAAGATAGTAACTTAATATCTATGGAATGTAGAGGTTCAAACGGAACCCCTTGAAGAACTGAAAGAACTAGATTTAGATGTCCCTTTAGAGAACTTGCAGATAATCCTTTCTCCAAACCTTCTTGTAGAAAGGAGAGAATCTTTTCCATATTTTATGGTAAATCTTTCTAGTTACCGGTTTTCTGGCCTGAACCAGAGTATCTATCACAGAATCTGAAAATCCACGCTTTGATAGAATCAAGCGTTCAATCTCCAAGCCGTCAGCTGGAGGGAGACCAGATTTGAATGTTCGAATGGACCCTGAACAAGAAGGTCCTTTCTCAAAGGTAGCTTCCATGGTGGAACCAATGACATATTCACCAGGTCTGCATACCAAGTCCTGCGTGGCCACGCAGGAGCTATCAAGATCACCGAGGCCCTCTCCTGTTTGATCCTGGCTACCAGCCTGGGAATGAGAGGAAACGGTGGAAATACATAAGCTAGGTTGAAGGTCCAAGGTGCTACTAGTGCATCTACTAGAGTCGCCTTGGGATCCCTGGATCTGGACCCGTAGCAAGGAACCTTGAAGTTCTGATGAGACGCCATCAGATCCATGTCCGGAATGCCCCATAATTGAGTTAGTTGGGCAAAGATCTCCGGGTGGAGTTCCCACTCCCCCGGATGGAATGTCTGACAACTCAGATAATCCGCTTCCCAGTTTTCCACACCTGGGATGTGGATCGCAGATAGGTGGCAGGAGTGATCCTCCGCCCATTGAATTATTTTGGTCACTTCTTTCATCGCCAGGGAACTCCTTGTTCCCCCCTGATGATTGATATACGCAACGGTCGTCATGTTGTCTGATTGGAATCTTATGAATCTGGCCTTTGCTAGCTGAGGCCAAGCCCTGAGAGCATTGAAGATCGCTCTTAGTTCCAGAATGTTTATCGGGAGAAGAGACTCTTTCCGAGACCATAGTCCCTGAGCTTTCAGGGATTCCCAGACCGCGCCCCAGCCCACTAGACTGGCGTCGGTCGTGACAATGACCCACTCTGGTCTGCGGAAGCTTATTCCCTGGGATAGATGGTCCAGGGTCAGCCACCAACGGAGTGAATCTCTGGTCTTCTGATCTACCTGAATCATTGGAGACAAGTCTGTATAGTCCCCATTCCACTGTTTGAGCATGCACAGTTGTAATGGTCTTAGATGAATTCGTGCAAAAGGAACTATGTCCATTGCTGCAACCATCAACCCTACTACTTCCATGCACTGTGCTATGGAAGGACGTGGAACAGAATGAAGAACTTGACAAGTGCTTAGAAGTCTTGACTTTCTGACCTCTGTCAGAAAAATCCTCATTTCTAAGGAATCTATTATTGTTCCCAAGAAGGGAACTCTTGTTGACGGAGACAGAGAACTTTTTTCTATGTTCACCTTCCATCCGTGTGATCTGAGAAAGGCCAGAACGATGTCTGTATGAGCCTTTGCTTTTGACAGGGACAACGCTTGTATTAGAATGTCGTCCAAGTAAGGTACTACTGCAATGCCCCTCGGTCTTAGAACCGCTAGAAGGGACCCTAGTACCTTTGTGAAAATCCTTGGAGCAGTGGCTAACCCGAATGGGAGGGCCACAAACTGGTAATGTTTGTCTAGAAAGGAACTGATGATGTTCTTTGTGGATAGGAATATGTAGGTACGCATCCTTTAGATCCACGGTAGTCATAAATTGACCTTCCTGGATAGTGGGTAGAATCGTTCGAATGGTTTCCATCTTGAACGATGGTACCCTGAGAAATTTGTTTAGGATCTTCAAATCCAAAATTGGTCTGAAAGTTCCCTCTTTTTTGGGAATTACGAACAGATTTGAATAAAATCCCATTCCTTGTTCCTTTATTGGAACTGGGTGTATCACTCCCATCTTTAACAGGTCTTCTACACAATGTAAGAACGCCTGTCTCTTTATTTGGTTTAAGGATAAGTGAGACATGTGGAACCTTCCCCTTGGGGGTAGTTCCCTGAATTCCAGAAGATAACCCTGAGAAACTATTTCTAGTGCCCAGGGATCCTGAACATCTCTTGCCCAAGCCTGAGCAAAGAGAGAGAGTCTGCCCCCTACTAGATCCGGTCCCGGATCGGGGGCTACTCCTTCATGCTGTTTTGTTAGCAGCAGCAGACTTCTTGGCCTGCTTACCCTTGTTCCAGCCTTGCATCGGTTTCCAGGCTGGTTTGGGTTGTGAGGCATTACCCTCTTGCTTAGAGGATGTAGAATTAGAGGCCGGTCCGTTCCTGAAATTGCGAAAGGAACGAAAATTAGACTTATTCTTGGCCTTGAAAGGCCTATCTTGTGGAAGGGCGTGGCCCTTTCCCCCAGTGATGTCTGAGATAATCTCTTTCAATTCTGGTCCAAATAGAGTTTTACCTTTGAAAGGGATGTTAAGCAATTTTGTCTTGGATGACACATCCGCTGACCAAGACTTTAGCCAAAGCGCTCTGCGCGCCATGATTGCAAACCCTGAATTTTTCGCCGCTAATCTAGCTAATTGCAAAGTGGCATCTAAAATAAAAGAGTTAGCCAACTTAAGTGCGTGAACTCTGTCCATAACCTCCTCATATGGAGTCTCTCTACTGAGCGACTTTTCTAGTTCCTCGAACCAGAACCACGCTGCTGTAGTGACAGGAACAATGCAAAAAATGGGTTGTAGAAGGTAACCTTGCTGTACAAAAATCTTTTTAAGCAAATCCATAGGATCTTTGAAAGCACAACTATCCTCGATAGGAATAGTAGTGCGCTTGTTTAGAGTAGAAACTGCCCCCTCGACCTTAGGGACTGTCTGCCATAAGTCCTTTCTGGGGTCGACCATAGGAAATAATTTCTTAAATATAGGGGGGGGAACAAAAGGTATGCCGGGCTTTTCCCACTCCTTATTCACTATGTCCGCCACCCGCTTGGGTATAGGAAAAGCGTCGGGGTGCACCGGAACCTCTAGGAACTTGTCCATCTTACATAATTTCTCTGGAATGACCAAGTTGTCACAATCATCCAGAGTAGATAACACCTCCTTAAGCAGTGCGCAGAGATGTTCTAATTTAAATTTAAATGTCACAACATCAGGTTCAGCTTGTTGAGAAATTTTTTCTGAATCTGAAATTTCCCCATCTGACAAAACCTCCCTCATGGCCACTTCAGATTGGTGTGAGGGTATGACAGAACAATTATCATCAGCGCCCTCCTGCTCTTCAGTGTTTAAAACAGAGCAATCGCGCTTTCTCTGATATGTAGGCATTTTGGATAAAATATTTGCTATGGAGTTATCCATTCATCAATTGTTGCATGGTAATAAGCATTGGCGCGCTAGATGTACTAGGGGCCTCCTGTGTGGGCAAAACTGGTGTAGACACAGTAGGAGATGATGTAGTATCATGTTTACTCCCCTCATCTGAGGAATCATCTTGGGCAATTTCATTATCTGTGGCAGGACTGTCCTTACTTTGTTTGGACGCTATGGCACAATTATCACACAAATTTAAATGGGGAGACACATTGGCTTTCATACATATAGAACATAGCTTATCCAAAGGCACAGACATGTTAAACAGGCTTAAACTTGTCAATAAAGCACAAAAAACGTTTTAAAACAAAACCGTTACTGTCTCTTTAAATTTTAAACAGAAAACACTTTATTACTGAATATGTGAAAAAGTATGAAGGAATTGTTCAAAAATTACCAAAATTTCACCACAGTGTCTTAAAGCATTAAGAGTATTGCACACCAATTTTCAGAGCTTTAACCCTTAAAATAACGGAACCGGAGCCGTTTACAAATTTAACCCCTATACAGTCCCAGCTATAGCCTTTGCTGTGACCTAACCAAGCCCAGAGGGGAATACGATACCAAGAGACGCCTTTTAGAAACTTTTCCAGCTACTTTCAGATCCTCACACATGCATCTGCATGTCTTGCTCTCAAAAACAACTGCGCAGTAATGGCGCGAAAATGAGGCTCAGCCTACAACTGGGAAGGCCCTCCCTGACTTGAAAAGGTGTCTAACATAGTGCCTGCCGTTAAAAAACGTTCCCCAAGTTTATAAATGTGAATTATCAGCATAAACATGTATAAAATGCCCAAATAAAGCAATCGATTTAGCCCATAAAAGTGTCTACCAGTTTTATAGCCCATATTAAGCCCTTTATTCTGTTTGCTTGACTAAGAAAATGGCTTACCGGTCCCCATGAGGGGAAATGACAGCCTTCCAGCATTACATGGTCTTGTTAGAAATATGGCTAGTCATACCTTAAGCAGAAAAGTCTGCTAACTGTTTCCCCCAACTGAAGTTACTTCATCTCAAGAGTCCTATGTGGAAACAGCAATCGATTTTAGTTACTGTCTGCTAAAATCATCTTCCTCTCACAAACAGAAATCTTCATCCTTTTCTGTTTCAGAGTAAATAGTACATACCAGCACTATTTTAAAATAACAAACACTTGATAGAAATATAAAAAACTACATTTAAACACCAAAAAACTCTTAACCATCTCCGTGGAGATGTTGCCTGTGCAACGGCAAAGAGAATGACTGGGGTGGGCGGAGCCTAGGAGGGACTATATGGCCAGCTTTGCTGGGACTCTTTGCCATTTCCTGTTGGGGAAGAGATATTCCCACAAGTAAGGATGACGCCGTGGACCGGACACACCAATGTTGGAGAAATATAATAATAAAATAAAATAAAATAAAAATGAAAAAATTATAAATAAAAAATAATAAAAGTCTATGGTGGTTTTTAATTAGAACATGTTTTTAGTTTGTGCTTGTGTTACTCTAACATAAACGGTGAAGTATCTGATTGGGTGTTTTAAATAGGATAAGTTTTGCTTCTTTAAGCATTTGTTCTTGCAAATTTCTATTCCTCTCTGATAATTTTAAACTTTATATATGGCATATGTGAGGTTTCTTTATTTCATATGTCTAAACATTATTGTCTACATATATTCTTATATAATATAATGTGCATTTGTGCAAAAAAATGTGTTAAAGGTGCTAATTATTGAATATTTGTGGAAATCTAAAATAGAAAGATAGTATGTATTAGTCTAACAAAAATGGTGATATATCTAATTCTGAATTCAGCCCTTTTGGAAATAAGGTGTTGTACTTAAAGATGAACTCTGCTTCTTTGAGTAAAAGTTTTTTCTGGATATCTCCTCCCCTCCAATGATTTTTTACTTTGTATATCCCCCAATAAGACATGTCTTTAGTTTTGCCTTTATGGACATTTTTAAAATGTTTGTAGAGATATGTACCCTCATTTCCATTTTCTATATTAGAGATGTGCTCCCTTATTCGATCTCTTACTGCCCTTTTTGTTTCTCCAAAATAGAACATATTGCAAGTGCATTTTAAAATGTAAATAATACCTTTGCTAGTACATCTAATTAGTTCTTTTATTTGTATGGTATCTTCTGTGCTCCCTATCTGTATAGTGCTTTGTTTTTTACTGTGTTTACATGCTTTACAAGAATAGCACAGAAAAAATCCGGCTATTTTTTGTCCATGAAGGTTTTTTTGTATCAGATTTTTTAGTTTATTTTGTTTTTTCATTTCACTAGGGGCAAGTAATGATTTTAAATTGGCTGCTTTCTTAAAGACAAAGCTAGGGTTCTTTGATATTTTTTCTCCTAGTACATCGTCCTCTTTAATCAAGTGCCAGTGTTTTCTGACAATTTTTTTAATCAAATTATGGTCAATATTATAGTCTGTAACAAATGGAACCTTTATTGTATCCGTGTCTGTGGGTGTTTTCTCTTTATATACCAGCAGAGATTCTCTATCTGTATTCTTGGCTCTTTCTAACGCTCTTTTGGTGTTTTCAATATTATAGCCTCTAGATGTGAATCTTTCCACTAAAGTGCCTACCTGTTCCTCAAAATCTATTGTTCTTGAGCAGTTCTTCCTTACTCTTAAACATTGCCCTATGGGGATATTATTTTTCCATGTATCTAAGTGACAGCTATTGGCATGTAAATAATTATTGCAGTCAACTTTTTTGAAATGGGTTCTTGTTTCAATTTTATTATTTAGGGACATAATTTCTAGATCTAGGAACACAATTTACTCCTTGCTATAATTATATGTAAAGTTCAAGCCATAATTATTTTTATTCATCTCTTCAATCATTTTAATAAGAAAAAATCCACCTTAAAAGACGAAAAATCTGATACATATTATAACAATCCATCTTAATTGCAAGACTTGCAATCCAGCCAATTAGGAAAGGACTGTCCCTTTAAAAGAAAGGTGCATAACGGTCTCAGGTCATTCTTGATAAAGCTCCATAAAGGAGTGAAACGCGTTGAAGTGAGTGGACCTTGCACCAGAGTTCTACCAATATCTGACAACCCGGGTTGATTTTATTAACATAAATTGGAACTGTTCCTGGTAACAGAATACTTTGTTGGATGAAAATAACCTGCGTGCCTGAGCACTAAGAGCAGGTCACTACAAGATAAGGGACTTGTCCTAAAGATCTCCAATACTGGCGGCATCTGATGACTTTTTACTTGAATATATAACAGCTACAAAGTGGTAACTACCTGAGAGTATCTCCGGGAGAGTGATTGACACTTGTGGGCGGTTTCTGTGGATGACCGGGTGTGACGCCAGACTCCGGCTTCACAGGACAGAGATTAGCCGCGGAACAACGGAAGAGACAAAGCACACCTCACGGTCTTGGATACTGAAAAAGAGAGGTATGTTACCACAAGAAGATCAATAAATATTACCTAACAATACTGTATACGCAGGACGCTTACATAATACCCTGCAGTTCAAGACTCTCTGTACTTAGAGGCACTACCGAATTAACAACAGTCATCCAAAATTTTCTCACAGCACCGCTTCAATACTATAATATCTCTACACTACAACATAATCTTAGCTTTGAATATATCTTACCAATTGGAGAGGAACTTTTCCAGATAAGATTGTAGCAAGGTTTATTAACATTGTTTTTATATACAAGGTCTCCTTATTTTTTAACTATTGTAAGAATTGTTAAACACGGATACATTTTATATACCTTACAATTTTTAATAGATACGATTATGTATTTTCGCTGTTTTTTATGATGTTGGCTGGATCCCCAATATAATAGTCGAATAGAGAGACGTCTCTAATAATTGTTCTATATATGTGATTTTGTCATTGTTCACTGCTTTTATTCTATCCATCCCTCTCTAGTGACTCTTGCGTGGAGTTTTGCTATCCCATTCGTCACTAGCTCATGGACTCTTGCCAATTACATGAAAAAAAAACATAATTTATGTAAGAACTTACCTGATAAATTAATTTCTTTCATATTGGCAAGAGTCCATGAGGCCCACCCTTTTTATGGTGGTTATGATTTTTTTGTATAAAGCACAATTATTTCCAAATTCCTTTGTTGATGCTTTTTACTCCTTTCTTAATCACCCCACTACTTGGCTATTCATTAAACTGAATTGTGGGTGTGGTAAGGGGTGTATTTATAGGCATTTTGAGGTTTGGGAAACTTTGCCCCTCCTGGTAGGATTGTATATCCCATACGTCACTAGCTCATGAATTTATCAGGTAAGTTCTTATATAAATTATGTTTTCTAGCAGGAAATGGTTAATGGGAGCCTGGCCAGCTTTGGGGTAGTTTTACTTATTACAGTACAAATTGTCTTTGTCTAGTTAGGTGCTGGAGCTGTATCTCACATGAATAGAGGAGGAAGGACTTTGGTGCTGAATGGTGACTGGACAGACAGCGCAGGCAGCCCGGGTCTTCTTGCTGTTGGGATATCACATGCGTGATCATGTGACGTCCGACAGTCTCTCACACACACAGGCAGCACGCACAGCGCAGGTTGAGGCAGAGCCGGGGCACCGCAATCAGGATCAGTTGCCTGTGCGATGAGAGACAAGTGACTACCGACTACAGTAGTAGTAGGGCTAGAAGGGGTGCCGGTGGACATGGGCCAGGGCTGGGCTAATAGGCATGGGACCTGCTGGGTAGATTAGGTTACTTGGCCCGAATGCGGCTTGGTTGGACTCCGGCTACAATTTGTAAAGCACATCTTAACTACCTAAGGCTATGTCCTTTTTTTAAAATAAAATTACCGGGCAGTAACCTGAAATACCGGACAGTCCGGTCTAATACCGGACACCTGGCAACCCTACTCACATACCACCCTCCCACTGGGTAAGGTTATATAGTACAGATAAAAGCAGAGTAAATAAGAAAATAAACAGAAAAAGTTAAAAAAGAAAGCATCACACTAATCCCAAAGAAACCTGGCCGATATACTGGAACCTCGGCATCAGGTGGGATAGTGGAGAGGCAAGTTAGAAAAGATAGTGCAGCAAACAAGTTTCGGCCTTTTTCAATGCTAAAATCCACCAGATTGCTCTCCAAATCTGCTTTAAATAGGGTATGATGACTAACAAAACACCAATCCAATTTCGAGACACAAACACTATCTTCAGTGTATTATATGCAACACGCCTATTTATTGGTTTAAGCTCTAAAACGGGGTGTGTCAATCTAGATCCATATACAATCGGATCTCCTTCCAATAATAGGCGTGTGTTACGGTTGCCTCCAGGCTGGCTGGAAGTTGGACCGTAGAAAAGGATGCTCCTAGCGCTCACCAAAGAATCATCAGCACCATAGTCAGCAATCCCTGTAGTGATATTAGCTGAAGCTGTCCCCTACAAACATGAGTCAAAGCTGCAAGTTAGAGGGACAGAAAATAGGTCTCATGTGCTGGAGCACACAGCCTGCTTTTATTGAGGTTACATGCAAACAGGACACTCTCAGGGGGAGGCATAAAATCCCCCATCACACATTTGATATTAGATAGAGAGACACTCCCTTTGACAGGCCACAACATTTACTTCAGCAGATAACATTTTACACACAATAAAACAATGCAGTCCACCTTATCAATACTAGTCTGATTAGACAATGGGAAAGTTGATCACTAAACCTAATTAGAGCTAATCCCAGCAGACTTGTATTTAGAATAGGTTTCTTGAAGCTGAACAAAATTTAACTCTTAATGGCACACAATGAAACTGAACCAAGTGGGAGAAAGCCAGGGACAAGTCATTTCACAGGTCTGGGGACATAGTCTTAAAGGGGCATTGTTCATCAAAGTCACAATATGTCCCCAGATGGTTCTTAAAGGGCCACACACACCCAACAAAAGTCAATATGTCCTCAGGGGCACAATCTTCCAGGGGCCATAGTCATGTGGAAGGAGGCTGGCAAATAGGCTTCTCCAACATCCAGGGAAGCAGGGCAACCTTCCGTTTAAAGGGCCAGTCACAAATAGCAGTTTGTAACATATCTCCCCTTTTGGAGGGAGACTAACAAGGCACCTGACCTTCTGTCGGTCAGTGCCTAAGTTAGTCTCGCAACCCACCCACAAAAAAACACTAGCAGCAAAGCAGCCCCCCCACAACAAGTAGCACTGGCCTGTAGGTTCCAGGTTATAGGATGAAAGTGTAGCATCCTCTGCCTTCCTGGCGCAGCTGTGCAAATAGCTGATGGTACTTGGGGGGCAGAGGCCAGCGGCACTCTGCCCTGGTGCCAGCGCTTCTGCTGGGGTGAGGGGTTTGCAGGCCAGTCCTGTAACAAGGGGGTCTGTAGGGCAGAGGCCAGCAGCGCTCTGTCCTGATGCCAGCTCTTCTGCTGGGGGAATTGGGGCATAGTCCTGCCCGGTGGCAAAGGGAACGTGGGGGTCAGTGGGGGTTAACATCTCCACTGTTAACCCTGGGCCCAAGTTAGGAGTTAGCTGGGGAGGGGGAGATTGGCTTACCTCCTCCTCCTGATACTCCGGCGGCCGTTGGGAAGGGAGGTCGATGCTCTCCTCTTCCTGTGGAACATGCTGCGGCTGGGGAGAGAGACCGGTTGTCTCCTCTCCCTGGAAGGCACACTCCGGCTGGGGAGAGAGGTCGATGCTCTCCCCTCCCTGTAGCTGGGTCTGTTGCTGGGGATCTGGGCCGCCTGCCCAGAATCCCTGTAGGGCCGGTAGAGAGACTGCGGTCCCATCTCCACCTGCCTGCTGGGGGTCCTCCCAGGACCAGTCTATGAGGCCTGCTGCCTCTGGTATCTCTGGTTGGGGTTGGGGAAGGAGACCGGTTGTCTCTTCCCTCTGCACAGTATACTGCCGCTGGGGAGGGAGGTCGCTGCTCTCCTCTCCCTGTGGAACATGCTGCGGCTGGGGAGAGAGACCAGGTGTCCATACCCTCAAACTCCACAGTTGGCGCTCAAAGGCTCGTGCCGCTTTGTTCTCCGTATCCAATTCCCGGATGATGCGACTGACTACCTCCTGCGCAGGGTCTGGACCATATCGGACTAGCCGCCTCTTTACCTCTGGAACGAAATCCGCGCCCTCATAGCGACGGATCCGGTTGAGGTGCTCTTCACATGGTTCTGACCAGTATCTTGTCAGCTCCATGCTGCTGTAGGTAGGGACGCTGCGCAGTGGCTAGCGTTGCCCTCAATTACTCTCCTACGATACCAGTGCTGTTGTGGTGCTGCTCCTTGCGCTAGGACGCCAATCCCACCGCTGCCGCCAAATGTTACGGTTGCCTCCAGGCTGGCTGGAAGTTGGACCGTAGAAAAGGATGCTCCTAGCGCTCACCAAAGAATCATCAGCACCATAGTCAGCAATCCCTGTAGTGATATTAGCTGAAGCTGTCCCCTACAAACATGAGTCAAAGCTGCAAGTTAGAGGGACAGAAAATAGGTCTCATGTGCTGGAGCACACAGCCTGCTTTTATTGAGGTTACATGCAAACAGGACACTCTCAGGGGGAGGCATAAAATCCCCCATCACACATTTGATATTAGATAGAGAGACACTCCCTTTGACAGGCCACAACATTTACTTCAGCAGATAACATTTTACACACAATAAAACAATGCAGTCCACCTTATCAATACTAGTCTGATTAGACAATGGGAAAGTTGATCACTAAACCTAATTAGAGCTAATCCCAGCAGACTTGTATTTAGAATAGGTTTCTTGAAGCTGAACAAAATTTAACTCTTAATGGCACACAATGAAACTGAACCAAGTGGGAGAAAGCCAGGGACAAGTCATTTCACAGGTCTGGGGACATAGTCTTAAAGGGGCATTGTTCATCAAAGTCACAATATGTCCCCAGATGGTTCTTAAAGGGCCACACACACCCAACAAAAGTCAATATGTCCTCAGGGGCACAATCTTCCAGGGGCCATAGTCATGTGGAAGGAGGCTGGCAAATAGGCTTCTCCAACATCCAGGGAAGCAGGGCAACCTTCCATTTAAAGGGCCAGTCACAAATAGCAGTTTGTAACAGCGTGTTAGCTCTATAATGATCCAATAAAAAGTGTATGCCATCCTGACACACCTCTATATCCTCCAATCACGGAGCACATCAAATACAAGCCCCCATCAGCATGTCATACTGACATCCACAGACGTAACATGCATGTATATAGAGCAAGAGACAAATAAAGAGGTTTTTTTATTCATTGTTAGTAAGAAGTGAACTTTATCCATATGATATATATATATATATATATATATATATATATTTATATATAGTTATACGTTGTGTGGAATATTATTCATGTGGCCAAGGCCTCCGTGAGGGGCTGAAACGTTATGTGTTATGTTTTGACGCAATAAAGGTGGTTGGAACAAGCTGTGGTGCCTGCTTATGTGTTATGTCTTTGCCGAGTCCAGTTCAGTATACTGGTTCATCTATATATATATATATATATATATATATATATATATATATATATATATATATATATATATATAAAAATATGATCATATCTCCATGACATCGTGTAAATGAAATCAGAATTATGTGTGAGTGTCATATTGAATATATATTACTCATTTTGCCCCTTCAAATGGACTGACTCTGACGTACATCAAGTGCCAATCCACCAACAAACATCCCAATCATAACGTGTTTATGGAGACAGAATTGGGTGCTATGCTTAAGTGTTGTCTCGATCATATTGAATATACATGACCCATTTTGTCCCTTCAAATGGGCTGACCCTAACACACATCAAGTGCCAGTCCACCAACAGACCTATCAGTCATAACATGTTTATGGAGATAAGACTAGGTGCTATTCAGAATATTATATTCATATTGTATAATAACAGACAGATAAAAAAAAAAACTGTCTATTCATTTTTAGTAAGGTAAAACAATTTACCCATATAATATATATGTATTTATGAGCATATCTCCATGACATTGTGTAAATTTAGTCAGTATTATGTGTTGTGTCGATCATATTGGATATATATGACTTTTTGCTTTCTTTTTAAGCTTTTTCTGTATATTTTCTTATTCGCTCTGCTTTTTTCTGTACTATATAACCTTACCCAGTGGGAGGGGGGTATGTGAGCAGGGTGATTACATGTGATATTACCTTTTGTTAATGATTTTAATTTATAAATAAAGGCAATGTTTTACCAGTAGGGAATCATGCTATAAGCCCCCATACTTTCTCTTTTTTGTGTAAGTTAAATATATTCAACCCTGCAAAATTTTACAGTGATTTAGATCAGAGCACAGCATTAATTTAACTAGGTGACTCCCTATTTTGTATATGCAATGCCCAAAGATTGCAAGAGGTTAGAAGCTTTTATAAAATGTTACCAAAATAATCATGCACCTTAGTAAGAATTACAAATGTAGAAACTATGCATTTAGCAAAGCTATAACCTGAGAGATACAGTTTTATAAAATATATACATTTGCTTATCTGTAAACTAACAGAATGAACATTACATTCTGTCATTCACCTATGCCATTCCCTAATTATAGTGGCAGGCTCTAGGAGTTAGATTGAGTGGAATTATAGCTATGCTCTATAAATTGACAGAAATGAATGCCCATATATTAATGGGAAGGAAATAAGTGATTTTTCAGTGAGAACACTGAAATAAATAACATAAATATTTGTTATATGTTCTTCCCAAATACAGTGGCAGGTTCGAAGAGTGAAATTATATTGGATTGTGGCTATTCTACAAAATGAAGATAGAGTAAGGTAAAGATACAGACAGGGGCTTGGGTAGCACTCATTCTTACTACAAAATAAATAACGTAAACATTTTTAAAGAAACGCGTTTCGGCCGTTACCCGGCCTTTCTCAATGTTGGCTTGACTGTGAAAAATGAATAAGCCGAGGCTGAGCAATTTTCTGTCTTTTAAACTCACTTACTTAATGGCCGAAACGCGTTTGTTTAAATTTTAATACCGTGGTAGTCACTCCTGTCACCTGAAGCCGACGGTTCCTGTTATCGGCAAGGAAACAGGGGAGTGAATCATGGTTTCTTTTGTGTACAGTTGTGGGGTGTGAATTAATACAGTCAGAGCTTTATATCCCTGTTTTTTAAAGTTATGATTAAAGTATCATTTTTTACGTTATTTACCTTGTAGTAAGAATGAGTGCTACCCAAGCCCCTGTCTGTATCTTTACCTTAGTCTATCTTAATATTATTATTTAGGGGGCAGCACCGGAACCCATTATTGGGCTCTTTCTCTTACTTATTTTCACTATCGTAGTGCCAGTTTAACTCCCTTTTGCTTCATATTCTACAAAATGAAAAGGCTGAATACAGAATGGAAAGTTCATAGATTGTACTGGGAAGGAACAAATTGGCATGGAGCTTTTGCCCAGAGACACACATTTTTAGCATGGGTATTCCTCATGTACAGTGTCAGATTATGAAAGTGAAACTAAAGGGATAGAAAGATCAAACATTAAATAGGCATTTCAATTTGAAATAGATACATCTTTGCAATATACTTCCATTAGCAAAAATGCTTCTAGCGAAAGTCATTTCCCACCTGGGTGCTAAGCTGGATTTGAGCTTTTTTTTAAAATATATTTATTTTTTACTTTTTTTTTCCAGATCCCCAAGACTTATACTGTTGGAAAGGCAATTGCCTAACCTTTTCAACGGTATAAGTCTTGGGGATCTGGAAAAAAAAGTAAAAAATAAATATAGTTAAAAAAAGCTCAAATCCAGCTTAGCATCCAGTTGGGAAGTGACTTTCGCTAGAAGCATGTGGGTATTGGGGGTCTGTAGCTGATTAGATGCCTGAGATACAGGCTTCTAAGCAGCATGCCCCCATTTCCCTATATTGTCCATTGTTAATTTTAAATAAAGTTGTTCGGTGACGTCATCATGAGAATCGTGACGTCACCAAGCAAATCGTGAAGCAGGATTAGGTGGAAGCCCTCAGATTGCCCTCAAGGTGGGTGAGTGTAGTCGTCAGCACCTGACTGGGACAATTTGCTACGGCTCAGAGCCGTCGTTAGCACTCAAAGGGTTAAGTTATTTTTGTATTACACTGGTATAAACAGGTTAAGTTACTATTCTATGGGATGACAAGAATAAATGATAGTATAAAATGCCCATAGATTGTAAAAAGAATGAAAAAAAAAGTGATTTCCTGATAATCAGCCAAAATCTTTGGTTTGTGTACTTACCAAGTACTGTGGTAACTTTGAAGATTGATATTATGTAGGATTATATTTATTTTATAAAATGACAATGGATATGGTTGCCACCTCAGCCATGTTTTCTTGGACAGTTATGAGTTACACATGGTGAAGGGTGTGCAGGGAGTATTGTTGTCCCACAGCATTATGCAGCAGCATTGCCCCGTGGCACAATGCATGTTCCTCCTTGCTCACCCTGCAGCATGTGTAACTAATAACCATCCAGGAAAACATGGCTGAGGTGGAAACCCTAAATGGAATACTCACAGAGTATAATGGAAAGGAAAGCACAAAGTGATTTGAAGAGAAAACCCGGCATGGAACGTCCTTACGGCGGGAAGGGGTTAATTTAACCCTTGCTTGCTTACATTGGTACCTCGTTGTTATTCTTCCTATGCCAATTATGTGCTGGAGAGTAAAGGAGGGGATGAGTAGCTTGATGATTTAAAGGGACATGAAACCCAAAACATTTATTTTATGACTCAGATAGAGCATACAATTTTAAACAACTTTACAATTTACTTCTATTATTTAATTTGCTTCCTTCTCTTATCCTTTGCTGAAAAGTTTGTCTAGGTAAGCTCAGGAGCAGCAAAGAACCTAGGTTCTAGTTGCTGATTAGTGGCTGCATATATATACCGATTGTCATTGGCTCACCACATGTGTTTAGTTAGCAACCAGTAGTGCATTGCTGCTCCTTCAACAAATGATATCAAGAGAATTAAGCAAATTTGATAATAGAAGTACATTGGAAAGTTGTTTAAAATGGTATGTTCTACCTAAATCATGAAATATTTTTTGGGGGTTTCATGTCCCTTTAACCTGCATTAAAGGGGCAGTAAACTCCTTGTAATTACAAAACATTATGTTGTGTTGCTATAGAATAACATATCAGCCAAATCTTAATGTTTTTAACCCTTTCCTGTCAGGGTTAAAGTGTCTACATCGAAACAACGGTTGCATATAACTATGTGTTTAAACCATGCAAAAGTATTAAAGGCATAGTTAAGTCATCTCCAGTGCAGCAATGCACTGCTGGGAGCTAGCTGAACACATCTGGTGAGCCAATAACAAAAGGTAAATATGTGTTGCCACCCCCAGCTAGCTCCCAGTAGTGCATTGTTGCTGCAGAAGATATGTTCATACTTTTCAACAAAGGAACTCGAGAGTACAAAGTACATTTTTAAAGAAGTACATTTAAAAATGACACGATCTATCTGAATCATTCAATGTTAGCAACTATGCATATGAGCCTACCTAAGTCTCTTTAAAAAAAGGATAAGAAAAGAACAAATATGATAGCATTAGCAAATGTGAAAGCTGTGTACTTGAATCATTAAAGCGTTGACATTATTGTAAACTCAATGGGGAAATCAAAGCATAACGCATGTGATGTAACATTTTCGAAATTGAAACTATACATCTAATTTTCATACATTAGCCTTATTGATTTGGTAATGGTAACTGATTTAAACTCAGAGATATTTGGATTTTGCAATTGCCGTAACTATAACTATTACTAAATACTAATGAAAAATAAATGTGGGCTGGGCGTCAATTACAAAATGTGTAAATTCCGGTTAGAGTCGGACCTCCCATCTTGCATATAATTCTGCGTACTTTACACGAGTGACGTCACATCCGCATAAAGCGTGTGCGTTGTTGCTGTAGTTTTGCTCTTTCCAGTGTTGAGACCTCAGGTAGTGTGTTGCTTAGTTTAGTGGCGATCTTGTTAATGATACAGCAATTTTATTTTGTCAGATTAATTTCTTTTTTTTATTTGTAGGTCTCCTATCCGGTATGAGGGCCAAGGTAAGCGTACAAAAGGGCTTCAGCGTTTCCTTCGTGAGGCTAAAGGCCGACCCTGAACTGCACCGCTAGTTTTCTGGCCTTTTTCTTTTACTAAATTAATGGAAAGCACCCGTGGTTTTACCGTGTTGTGCATATTATACATTTTTATATAAGTGTAAACCTCTTAAGTAGTTTTAACGTTGTTGTATAATGTTTGGGTGCTATAACCTCATGAATACAGAGTAACTTTGTATTCTAGAGTTTTGTCTTTATGTGAGGTACTCTTTGTATGATAAAGGTAAAGTGCTAGATTAGATCTACATTACCAGTCTCAATCTACCTTTTCTTATTATAGTGTCAGACTGTCAGCAGTTGGTCAAGATGATGGATAGCACAAACATATCAGTAGTGCTATAGCTTATTAAGATGATGGATAGCACAAACATATCAGTAGTGCTATAGCTTATTAAGATGATGGATAGCACAAACATATCAGTAGTGCTATAGCTTATTAAGATGATGGATAGCACAAACATATCAGTAGTGCTATAGCTTATTAAGATGATGGATAGCACAAACATATCAGTAGTGCTATAGCTTATTAAGATGATGGATAGCACAAACACATCAGTAGTGCTATAGCTTATTAAGATGATGGATAGCACAAACATATCAGTAGTGCTATAGCTTATTAAGATGATGGATAGCACAAACATATCAGTAGTGCTATAGCTTATTAAGATGATGGATAGCACAAACACATCAGTAGTGCTATAGCTTATTAAGATGATGGATAGCACAAACATATCAGTAGTGCTATAGCTTATTAAGATGATGGATAGCACAAACATATCAGTAGTGCTATAGCTTATTAAGATGATGGATAGCACAAACATATCAGTAGTGCTACAGCATATTTTGCTTCACAAATATCTCTTGTTATCTTGAGTGTGTTCATACAAAATTAAGTGTTTGTATTGATATTGCTTTTACATCTCACAATTTCTTTTCTTTCAGTGGCGTAAGAAGCGAATGCGCAGGTATGTTGAGATTAATTAAATATGGTCACTTATTGTTTAACTACTCATCCAGTTCATGAGATCAGTTTGTTAAACAAAAAGCCCCCCACCCAAAAAACCCCTTTCATTTTTTATGAAACTTTGTTCATTTGGTACCCTTTATTGAAAAGCAGATAGGCAGGCTCATGGTTGTGCACAAGGCAGGAGTACTTAATGCATTGTGTGAACACTACTGCCATCTAGTGTTCAAAATCATTCTTGCTTGGATGCCACAGCCACCTTTCCTACCTAGGTATTCTCTTAAAAGGGACATAAAACACAATTTTTTTCTTTCATGATTCAGATAGAACATACAATTTTAAACCATTTTCCAATATACTTCAGTTATCTTTTATTTTTTATCCTTTGTTGAAAAGCAGTAAAGTAAGCTTATGAGTCTGCAGCACTATATAGTGGCAGTTTTTCAACAATGTTATACATTGGCAAGAGCACTAGGTGGCAGCACTTGCCTGTCATGTAGTGCTTCAGCCATGTGCATGCTACCTACCTAGGTATCCCTTCAACAAAGAATAACATGAGAACAAAGCAAATTTGATAATAGAAGTAAATTGGAAACTTTTTTTAAATAATATTCTATCTGAATGAGAATATTTGAGTTTAATGTCCTTTTTAACCCTTTGAGTGCTAACAACTGCTCTGAGCCGTTACATAATTTCCCCCTCTGGTGCTAACGATGGCTCAGAGCCATCACTAGCACTACCCCTCCCCCCCACCTTCGTGGAGTTCTGGGGACTTCCATCCTGACGATCTGGCCTGTATAGGGACAGGCATCGTTGGGGCGTCACATTTTGCGCGATGACGTCACTGCGCAACTTTATTTAAAACTGACAGTTTTAGGTAGATGGGGGCATGCTGCTTAGATGCCGGTATCTCAGGCATCTAAGCAGCTACAGACCCCCAAGACCCATCATTGGAAAGGTAATGGTCTACCCTTTCCAATGGGGTGAAAAAAGGGTTTTGGAGGTCTCTAAAGGCACATAAAGATCAAAATTGCCATAATACATGTTTGTTTTTGACAAATATCGGTTTAAGTATTATAGCTAAATGATCACCGTGGTGGTACCGCAGTGATCACCTAGCTGAGAAATGTTGCGTTCCCTTTTACAATACGGACCGACAAATTAATAAATGGTAGAGGAATGCTATTTAAAAAAAAGTATATATTTTTTATAATCTGTCTTTTAGCCTTCGTGGAAGATGAGTAAAACACCCTCTTTACGCAGCTCTCTCCATCTTTCCAAACTTCTGTATTTATTTTTTTTTTTTTGCAATAAATTTCATATTTTCTAGCGACAATTCCTTTACAAAATATCTATTTTGTAAAGAGAATTTTAAGTCAACTTTACTGGGTTATGTCTGCAATCGGACAGCTGTAGCCACCTGGAAAATTGAGATACATTAAAGTACACCCCTTGGCACATCAAATTAGGGGCTACATCTATTGCTAGCACAAAAATAGACTATGTAATAAGTGGAATATGGCTCTTTGCTTAGAATTTATTTTGAGCAAATCAACTTATTCCATTAATTGCTGCCCACCCCAAATTCATGCTAGAAATACTTGTAGCCCCTCATTTGATGCATCAAGGGGTGTAATTTCTGCAAATGTGTGCTTTGTGTACCCCATCTTAATTTCTCAGGTGTCTAGAACAGTTTAATTTACAGTACAGTCAATTCTAAGATGCTGTTTTTGATTTATCAAATTGACATGCCTGCAATAAAACAGGGGGGAAAACAGTGAAATGTTCTTAGTTTCTGCTTATTTCAGACAGTTTACCTACTACAGATATTTATCCACACAGGTTTTGTTAGATTAGAAAAATAAAATTACATTATTTTTTTTTTTTTGTCTGCTGAAAAAGAATATAGTTTATTTGCATAAGCGCACTTAGCAGCCAAGGGGTTAAAGAATATCTAAATTCAGAAAATCTGTTTTTTTTTTTTAATGAACTATCTCTAAATCATGCAAAGAGAATAGTTTCATAGCCCTTTCAGTTCTGTCTCATAAATAACTCAAAGGGAGTGAGCACAATGTCATCTGTATGGTGCATTGTCTACCTTTTTTAAAAACTGTCAAAATTCCCTGAGATAAGATCCTTTAAAAGGACAGTAAAGTAAAACATACTTTCATGATTTAAATAGGGCATGTAATTTTAAACAACTTTCCAATTTACTTTTATTACCAATTTTGCTTTGTTCTCTTGGTATTAGTTGAAAGCTAAATCTAGGTTCATGTGCTAATTTCTTAGACCTTGAGGACTGCCTCTAATTGGAAAGCATTTTGACAGTTTTTCACCACTAGAGGGCATTAGTTCATGTGTTTCATATAGATAACTTTGAGCTCAGGCACGTGAAGCTCCTAGGAGTCAGCACTGGCTAAAAATGCATGGCTGTCAAAAGAACTGAAATAAGGGGGCAGTTTGCAGAGGCATAGATACATGGTAATCAAAGGTAAAAAGTTTATTATAGCTGTGTTGGTTATGCAAAATTGGTGAATGGGTAATAAAGGGATTATCTTTTTTTTTTTTAAACATAAATTCTGGTGTTTACTGTCCCTTTAAGGGCTTAGAAATTAGTATATGAGCCTACCTAGGTTTAGCTTTCAACAAAGTATACCAAGAGAACAAAGCAAATCTGATGATAAAAGTTGCAAGTTGTTTAAAATTGTGTGCTCTATCTGAATCGCGAGTCTAATTTTGGTTAGACTGTCACTTTAAACTACAATAAAAGGATATTTTTTGTTGAATTTTATGTTTAGACTTTGCATATATATAGCAACACAACAGAAGTGTCTTGTGTTTACTGTCCTTTTTAAGGTGGCAATTGTTACCTCTTGATCCATTTTAGCATCTACAGACTTAATTGGTGATGTGCAATTAACCTGTGCCTTTTTTTTTTTTTATATATAAAATGTTCGCTCACACACTTTAGGGCTGAAAAAAAAATCAATTTTTTGCACTCTAAAAACTTGAAGACCTCACAGGTCTCTTTCAGAGGTAGGTAAAAGCTGTCTGAAAAGGTGAGACTTATATATCCTGTATAAGTCGCCCAACTAGCGCTGCAGATTGGATTAGACTAGAGACAGTTAGTTTCTGCTTGTGGCCAGCAGTGCACTGAAGGAACAGGATGGTACTTCCAATGTGTGTTTACCTCTTGGGAAAGTTAAAGGGACAGTCTACCATAGAATTATTGTTTTAAAAGATAGATAATCCCTTTATTACCCATTCCCCAGTTTTGCATAACCAACAGTTATATTAATATACTTTTTACCTCTGATTACCTTGTATCTAGGAACCTTCTTCCAGCCCCCTGATCACATGACTGTGTTATCTATTGTCTTAAATTGTATTGTGCTAAATCTTAAAGGGACAGTAAACCTTAAAAATGTTATGTAATTCTGCACATAGTGCAGAATTATATAACATATTAGCCAAACATTTATAAAACATAATTTCCCCTATTAATTTAAAAAAAAAAAAAAAACTTTCAGACCCGCTCTCTGCTGAGCGGGTCTGTTATATTTACTCAGCGCATCGGGCCAGCTGTATAGTCACAGCCCGGCCGCGCCATAAAACTATAAGTGCAGCTCGCTCCTGTCACAGGAGCGAGCTGCACTTAGTCTTATGGCACGGCCGGGCTGTGCCTATACAGCTGGCCCGATGCGCTGAGTAAATATAACAGACCCGCTCAGCAGAGAGCGGGTCTGAAAGTTTTTTTTTTTTTTTTAAATTAATAGGGGAAATTATGTTTTATAAATGTTTGGCTAATATGTTATATAATTCTGCACTATGTGCAGAATTATATAACATTTTTAAGGTTTACTGTCCCTTTAAGATTTAGCACAATACAATGCTAAATTTAAGACAATAGATAATAAACAGTCAGTCATGTGATTAGGGGGCTGGAAGAAGGTTATATAACATTATTTTTAAAGTTTACTGACAATTTAAATAACTATGTGCCTGAACACAGTGTTATCTATATGGCCCACGTGTACTTTCTATCTTTGTGTTGAAAAGAGATTTAAAAAGCATGTGACAAGAGGCAGCCCTCAAAGGCTTAGAAATTAGCATATGAGCCTACCTATGTTTAGTTTAAACTAAGAATACCAAGAGAAAAAAGCAAATTTGATGATAAAAGTAAATTGGAAAGTTGATTAAAAGTCCTATCTGAATAATGAAAGTGTAATTTATACTAGACTGTCCCTTTAAAACACATGTGTAAGATTGCTTGTTTGGGGGGGTGGAGGTATTGGTGCACATCCATTTTCAAAAGTACAAGATGTTATGAAGACAACTATTCTTTTTAAATAAAATTGGGATCTTAGTCGCACAATATGGCCATATTCTGCTTAGCCAGTCACCAACTTACATTCCCCAATATAGACTGATCCTAATACTACCGTCCTTTGCCTTTGAGGGCTGTTAGGACCAGTCTATAGTGTGGATATATATTTCTCCTAGTTCCCATGTATCACTGAATGGTTAAATGTTGTGATCAATTATACCTTATTACAAGCAGTTCTTTAGATGTATTATACAATGCTAATAAAATAATTCTAGCCCCATACAGTTCAGAATAGCAATCTATATTGGATCAAACGTTTTTGTGTTTTTTTGTTTTTTTCCCCCTGAACTATTAAAATATTCAAAACACCTATGGTTTTAGTTTGGATCTTTCATTTGATCCTTAATTTATTCCCCAGGCTGAAGCGTAAAAGAAGAAAGATGAGGCAGAGGTCCAAATAAAGACTGACCCCAGCTGCTATTGGGCGTGTTGTGTTTTGAGCTCCTCACAAACCTTCTGTACAAACTTCATATCAAGTGTTGTCTTCAGAGACACCTTCTGGATTTCTCCTGCTCATCTTTAGAAGATGCAGAACCGTTTTGACTGTGTTGCAGTTTTTGTAGCAGCTGTCTTAAGTTTTGCAATAAGCTACTGTTGAAGAAACCTTGTAATTTTGAAGAAATGTATACTAATTTCATGTCTATTAGTAAATAAAGCTTTCTAACTTTCTCATTGTGTCATTACTAGTGTTGATGATAAAATAATAAACTTTTTTTTTTTTTCAAAGAACGTTGAAAAGATACACCAGAATCAAGAGGTAAAGATTGAAAGGTGATAATTCATCTGCAAGCAGCAGGATATTGACAGCTTGCTAACTGCCACTTAAAATAAGTGGGGGGTTTTTTGTTTTGTTTTTTTAAGCTTTATTAATATAAAGAATATGACAAACATCTTAAATGTTAGACACATATTAATTGTAATAGGAAAAAAAACATGCCAAAAAGTCTGTTACTACATACTACTTCTTATCCCTTCCCTTGAGTGAAAAAAAAATTATTTTATTTTGCTTCCCATCTTCTCTCTCCCAATCAAACTCCATGTCACCTATATTTGGATATTAAGAATATTACCGATTCGGTTTTCTAAGTCTGTGCTCATGTGTTAATAAACTTACTCCAGGCTTTACATAAAATTAACACTTTGTCCCCCGGTTAATTTAGAATCATACGCCTCTAATCACTTAATTATAGAGTTTTTGACCTGTCTGAGAGGATCTTCTGTTTAATCCAGTATTTAAAGATTAATGTCCTAATTAATATTTGTATAAAAAAATCTTTATTTTTCCCTTATACATTTTCTACAGATAAAAGATCTTTTTAATTAAATTGATCTAAATTTTTATTATCTTAGTAGGTATAACAACACTTTTGACCAAAGTTGTTTTATTTAGGGCAGTCAAAAATAAGATGGTTTTTAATTCAGTAGTCCCCTGAGTCGTCGTCCCCCCCCCCCCATTTATTCTGAAAAGTTATTGACATTTTTTTTTTTCACTTTAATTAATCTATACATTGATGCAATAGAACATTTCTTTGAATATTAAATATCCTAATTAGGAATTTGCCAACTTTTTTTTTTTTTTTTTAACTAGTTGAGAAGCATAGTTTTTTTTTCCAACTACAGGTAATAGAATTTGTTTAGTTAATACCAAAGGGAATTTAGTTTGAAAGTCTTCAAAGCTATATATATTTTTTTTGTTTCTGAGTTATATAGATCCCTAATTAATAAAATTTGGTTGGGAGCTTATAATGAAAAAAAACATTGGTCATGGAAAGTATAAATTGCCCTTCACAGGAAGTCATTTTGATATATTAATATCAGGTTTAAAATTTCATTGTTTCTCTCAAGATCCCCAGAATATCTTAGAGGATGTGAAGCAATTTCTTTTCCCAGTTCCTTATTTGAGGCATGTACCAAGAAATTTAGTGAATGGGGATAACATTCCTCTAGTAGTTCGCTGCAAGAATATTTTAGATTGATTTAAGCAGTCCATTGGCAATCTAAGAATCGCTGCATAATTATAAAGTTTCATGTCCGGCAGTTCTAAGCCTCCTTTAATAAAGGGTACATAAAGTTTGGACAATTTTTTTTTTATTCTTGCTTTTCTGGCCACAGAAAGTATCTAAGATTTCGCTGAAACATATAACCTTGCTTCCTAATCTTTAAGGGAAACGTTCTTAGAACATAAAGAATGCTTGGGAGTATGAACTTTTTCAATATATTAAGGTTAATGGGTGATGTATTTAACTACAAGACCAGCTTTAAAAGAAAAAGTGAAGCTATTTCTTTGTATTTGTGTAGGCACATAATGCCTGACTGGAAGGCTTCTGGCTGTATTATTCAGCCAAGCAAAGATGTTTCCAAATGTAAGTCGATAAAGTTTGTAAGTGAAAAACTCTGACCTGGTAGGACACCATATTTCTTTATAGAAAATTCTGTTTCGGAAAGCACTGTAATCCTAATTTATAGACATTGTAAATTATACTTACATAGTAAGTGAACTTTTCAAATTAAGTGACACTTTTTTTTTTACGTAGACTCTCATATATATTAATTTCTTATTAAAGAGACAGTAAACACCATTTAAAAAGACAATGCCTTTACTACCCCTTCCCCAGCTTTGCACAACTCAACATTGTTATACTTTAAAACATTTAGATCTCTACATTTTGCCTGTTTCTAAGTCACTACAGACAGCCTCTTATCACATGCTTTTTATTATTTTTTTAATTTGCTTTTCAAAACTGGAGACTGCTAGTTCATGTGTGCCATATAGATAACATTGTGCTCATGTCTGGGGAGTTATTTAAGAGCCAGCACAGCATCAATTGGCTAAAATGCAAGTCAATAATGGATAATAGTCATGTGATCAGGGGGCTGTTAGAAGATGCTTAGATACAAGGTAATTGGAGGTAAAAAGTATATAAACGCCTTCCTGCCGTTAGGATGTTTCATGCTGTCCTAACCGTGCTGGGCTTTAGCACTATTAGGATGGCATAGAATGTCCTAGCCGTTCTGCTGTCCTGAAGCCTCTGCAGGTTTCTAACTGGGATCGCGGACTGGAGGGCGTCCCAAGCGTCATAGGCACTCCCCCCCCGACCCGATCCCATCATTGAAATCACACGATTGCGTCATTTTAATTTTTTTTTACTTATTTGTTTACATCTGAACTTTGTTTCTATTGTATCAAATAAGTACAGGCAGTCGGGTTAATATAACTTTTGGTTATGCAAAACTAGGGAATGGGTAATACAGGGATTAGCTATTTTTTAAAAAAAATGACAATTCTGGTATAGACTGTCCCTTTAAATGCATATTAAAGTGTTTTTGAGACTCTAGGATTTACCAGTGCAACAAATAAAGGGAACTTTCAGAATTTACTAGTCAGTTTTTTGGTGAGGGAGTTTATATATTGATACTGTAATACATGTCAGAATGAAACTAAAAGAATCTGTACATGATTGAAACTGATTTTAATATTTTATTATTGTTGTATAATATATGATTGGTGCTTTGATCTTTGCATAAGATCTATATATAGATGATTGCTATAAAGGTGTGCAAAAGGTTATTTAAAGGCAGTTGTTGTAAGGTTGGGTATGCATGATGAAGGGCTGAGTTAGGCCCAAAACATTAAAGTGTATTGTTGGACCCATGTTGAAAAAATAAAGGTCATTTTATACATGAGGAGATGGAGAACTTTTTTGCTTTCGTTTGGCTGTTTGAGACTTGGTAAGTCTCCTCCGTGCACTCTCATAACAAGTGTTGTCTCAACTTTCTGCTGTTTCTTCAACAACATGGTTGGAGAATTAGTTTTCTAAAGTATTCTTTGTTTCCTCAGACAAAGGTTAATTGTCTGGGGTACAAATAGAATTGGTTGCCATAAGAATATCTTTAAAGGGACATGAAACCCAAATGTTTTCTTTCATGATTTAGATAGATCATACAATTTTAAACTTTCCAATTTACTTCTATCTATTTTGCCTCATTCTCTTGGTTTCCTTTGTTGCAATACACAACTGGTAGTTAGCTTTAAGTCAATGGCAAGATGCATATATGTGCAGCCACCAATCAGCAGCTTCTAAGGGCTACCTAGGTGTATATTCAACAAGGGATACAAAGAGAACAAAACAAATTAGATAACGGAACTGAATTTGAAAATGCATGTTCTATCTAAATCATGAAATAAAAAAATTGGGTTTCTTTCATGTAATTAACAAGAGTCCATGAGCTAGTGACGTATGGGATATTCATTCCTACCAGGAGGGGCAAAGTTTCCCAAACCTTAAAATGCCTATAAATACACCCCTCACCACACCCACAAATCAGTTTTTACAAACTTTGCCTCCAAGGGAGGTGGTGAAGTAAGTTTGTGCTAGATTCTACGTTGATATGCGCTCCGCAGCAAGTTGGAGCCCGGTTTTCCTCTCAGCGTGCAGTGAATGTCAGAGGGATGTGAAGAGAGTATTGCCTATTGAATGCAGTGATCTCCTTCTACGGGGTCTATTTCATAAGGTTCTCTGTTATCGGTCGTAGAGATTCATCTCTTACCTCCCTTTTCAGATCGACGATATACTCTTATATTTACCATTTCCTCTACTGATTCTCGTTTCAGTACTGGTTTGGCTTTCTACAAACATGTAGATGAGTGTCCTGGGGTAAGTAAGTCTTATTTTCTGTGACACTCTAAGCTATGGTTGGGCACTTTATTTATAAAGTTCTAAATATATGTATTCAAACATTTATTTGCCTTGACTCAGAATGTTCAACTTTCCTTATTTCCAGACAGTCAGTATGCATTGAATTATCATATTTTTTCTTACCTCAAAAATTTGACTTTTTTCCCTGTGGGCTGTTAGGCTCGCGGGGGCTGAAAATGCTTCATTTTATTGCGTCATTCTTGGCGCAGACTTTTTTGGCGCAAAAATTCTTTTCTGTTTCCGGCGTCATACGTGTCGCCGGAAGTTGCGTCATTTTTTGACGTTATTTTGCGCCAAAAATGTCGGCGTTCCGGATGTGGCGTCATTTTTGGCGCCAAAAGCATTTAGGCGCCAAATAATGTGGGCGTCTTATTTGGCGCTAAAAAATATGGGCGTCGCTTTTGTCTCCACATTATTTCAGTCTCATTTTTCATTTGCTTCTGGTTGCTAGAAGCTTGATGTTTGGCATTTTTTCCCATTCCTGAAACTGTCTTATAAGGAATTTGATCTATTTTGCTTTATATGTTGTTTTTTCTCTTACATATTGCAAGATGTCTCACGTTGCATCTGAGCCAGAAGATACTACAGGAAAACCACTGCCTGCTGGATCTACCAAAGCTAAGTGTATCTGCTGTAAACTTTTGGTAGCTATTCCTCCAGCTGTTGTTTGTAATAATTGTCATGACAAACTTGTTAAAGCAGATAATATTTCCTTTAGTGATGTACCATTGCCTGTTGCAGTTCCCTCAACATCTAAGGTGCAGAATGTTCCTGATAACATAAGAGATTTTGTTTCTGAATCCATAAAGAAGGCTTTGTCTGTTATTTCTCCTTCTAGTAAACGTAAAAAGTCTTTTAAATCTTCTCTCTCTACAGATGAATTTTTAAATGAACACCATCATTCTGATTCTTTGGACTCTTCTGGTTCAGAGGATTCTATCTCAGAGATTGATGCTGATAAATCTTCATATTTATTTAAGATGGAATTTATTCGCTCTTTACTTAAAGAAGTTCTAATTGCTTTAGAAATAGAGGATTCTAGTCCTCTTGATACTAATTCTATACGTTTGGATAAGGTTTTTAAAGCTCCTGCGGTTATTCCAGAAGTCTTTCCTGTTCCTAATGCTATTTCTGCTGTAATTTCCAAGGAATGGGATAAATTGGGTAATTCATTTACTCCTTCTAAACGTTTTAAGCAATTATATCCTGTTCCGCCTGACAGGTTAGAATTTTGGGACAAAATCCCTAAAGTTGATGGGGCTATTTCTACCCTTGCTAAACGTACTACCATTCCTACGTCAGATGGTACCTCGTTTAAGGATCCTTTAGATAGAAAAATTGAATCTTTTCTAAGAAAAGCTTATCTATGTTCAGGTAATCTTCTTAGACCTGCTATATCATTGGCTGATGTTGCTGCAGCTTCAACTTTTTGGTTGGAAACTCTAGCGCAACAAGTAACAAATCGTGATTCTCATGATATTATTATTCTTCTCCAGCATGCTAATAATTTCATCTGTGATGCCATTTTTGATATTATTAGAGTTGATGTTAGGTTTATGTCTCTGGCTATCTTAGCCAGAAGAGCTTTATGGCTTAAGACCTGGAATGCTGATATGGCTTCTAAATCAACTCTACTTTCCATTTCTTTCCAGGGAAACAAATTATTTGGTTCTCAGTTGGATTCTATTATTTCAACTGTTACTGGTGGGAAAGGAACTTTTTTACCACAGGATAAAAAGTCTAAAGGTAAAAACAGGGCTAACAATCGTTTTCGTTCCTTTCGTTTCAACAAAGAACAAAAGCCTGATCCTTCGTCCTCAGGAGCAGTTTCAGTTTGGAAACCATCTCCAGTCTGGAATAAATCCAAGCCTGCTAGAAAGGCAAAGCCTGCTTCTAAGTTCACATGAAGGTACGGCCCTCATTCCAGTTCAGCTGGTAGGGGGCAGGTTACGTTTTTTTCAAAGAAATTTGGATCAATTCTGTTCACAATCTTTGGATTCAGAACATTGTTTCAGAAGGGTACAGAATTGGTTTCAAGATGAGACCTCCTGCAAAGAGATTTTTTCTTTCCCATGTCCCAGTAAATCCAGTGAAAGCTCAAGCATTTCTGAATTGTGTTTCAGATCTAGAGTTGGCTGGAGTAATTATGCCAGTTCCAGTTCCGGAACAGGGGATGGGGTTTTATTCAAATCTCTTCATTGTACCAAAGAAGGAGAATTCCTTCAGACCAGTTCTGGATCTAAAATTATTGAATCGTTATGTAAGGATACCAACGTTCAAGATGGTAACTGTAAGGACTATATTGCCTTTTGTTCAGCAAGGGAATTATATGTCCACAATAGATTTACAGGATGCATATCTGCATATTCCGATTCATCCAGATCATTATCAGTTCCTGAGATTCTCTTTTCTAGACAAGCATTACCAATTTGTGGCTCTACCGTTTGGCCTTGCTACAGCTCCAAGAATTTTCACAAAGATTCTCGGTGCCCTTCTGTCTGTAATCAGAGAACAGGGTATTGTGGTATTTCCTTATTTGGACGATATCTTGGTACTTGCTCAGTCTTTACATTTAGCAGAGTCTCATACGAATCGACTTGTGTTGTTTCTTCAAGATTATGGTTGGAGGATCAATTTACCAAAAAGTTCTTTGATTCCTCAAACAAGGGTAACCTTTCTGGGTTTTCAGATAGATTCAGTGTCCATGACTCTGTCTTTAACAGACAAGAGACGTCTAAAATTGATTACAGCTTGTCGAAACCTTCAGTCTCAATCATTCCCTTCGGTAGCCTTATGCATGGAAATTCTAGGTCTTATGACTGCTGCATCGGACGCGATCCCCTTTGCTCGTTTTCACATGCGACCTCTTCAGCTCTGTATGCTGAACCAATGGTGCAGGGATTACACGAAGATATATCAATTAATATCTTTAAAACCGATTGTTCGACACTCTCTAACGTGGTGGACAGATCACCTTCGTTTAATTCAGGGGGCTTCTTTTGTTCTTCCGACCTGGACTGTAATTTCAACAGATGCAAGTCTCACAGGTTGGGGAGCTGTGTGGGGATCTCTGACGGCACAAGGAGTTTGGGAATCTCAGGAGGTGAGATTACCGATCAATATCTTGGAACTCCGTGCAGTTTTCAGAGCTCTTCAGTTTTGGCCTCTTCTGAAGAGAGAATCGTTCATTTGTTTTCAGACAGACAATGTCACAACTGTGGCATACATCAATCATCAAGGAGGGACTCACAGTCCTCTGGCTATGAAAGAAGTATCTCGAATTTTGGTTTGGGCGGAATCCAGCTCCTGTCTAATCTCTGCGGTTCATATCCCAGGTGTAGACAATTGGGAAGCGGATTATCTCAGTCGCCAAACGTTGCATCCGGGCGAATGGTCTCTTCACCCAGAGGTATTTCTTCAGATTGTTTAAATGTGGGGGCTCCCAGAGATAGATCTGATGGCCTCTCATCTAAACAAGAAACTTCCCAGGTATCTGTCCAGATCCCGGGATCCTCAGGCGGAGGCAGTGGATGCATTATCACTTCCTTGGAAGTATCATCCTGCCTATATCTTTCCGCCTCTAGTTCTTCTTCCAAGAGTAATCTCCAAGATTCTGAGGGAATGCTTGTTTGTTCTGCTAATAGCTCCGGCATGGCCTCACAGGTTTTGGTATGCGGATCTTGTCCGGATGGCATCTTGCCAACCATGGACTCTTCCGTTAAGACCAGACCTTCTGTCACAAGGTCCTTTTTTCCATCCGGATCTGAAATCCTTAAATTTAAAGGTATGGAGATTGAACGCTTGATTCTTGGTCAAAGAGGTTTCTCTGACTCCGTGATTAATACTATGTTACAGGCTCGTAAATCTGTATCTCGAGAGATATATTATAGAGTCTGGAAGACTTATATTTCTTGGTGTCTTTCTCATCATTTTTCTTGGCATTCTTTTAGAATACCGAGAATTTTACAGTTTCTTCAGGATGGTTTAGATAAGGGTTTGTCCGCAAGTTCTTTGAAAGGACAAATCTCCGCTCTTTCTGTTCTTTTTCACAGAAAGATTGCTATTCTTCCTGATATTCATTGTTTTGTACAAGCTTTGGTTCGTATAAAACCTGTCATTAAGTCAATTTCTCCTCCTTGGAGTTTGAATTTGGTTCTGGGAGCTCTTCAAGCTCCTCCGTTTGAACCTATGCATTCATTGGACATTAAATTACTTTCTTGGAAAGTTTTGTTCCTTTTGGCCATCTCTTCTGCTAGAAGAGTTTCTGAATTATCTGCTCTTTCTTGTGAGTCTCCTTTTCTGATTTTTCATCAGGATAAGGCGGTGTTGCGAACTTCTTTTGAATTTTTACCTAAAGTTGTGAATTCCAACAACATTAGTAGAGAAATTGTGGTTCCTTCATTATGTCCTAATCCTAAGAATTCTAAGGAGAAATCGTTGCATTCTTTGGATGTTGTTAGAGCTTTGAAATATTATGTTGAAGCTACGAAATCTTTCCGTAAGACTTCTAGTCTATTTGTTATCTTTTCCGGTTCTAGGAAAGGCCAGAAAGCTTCTGCCATTTCTTTGGCATCTTGGTTGAAATCTTTAATTCATCTTGCCTATGTTGAGTCGGGTAAAATTCCGCCTCAGAGAATTACAGCTCATTCTACTAGGTCAGTATCTACTTCCTGGGTGTTTAGGAATGAAGCTTCGGTTGACCAGATCTGCAAAGCAGCAACTTGGTCCTCTTTGCATACTTTTACTAAATTCTACCATTTTGATGTATTTTCTTCTTCTGAAGCAGTTTTTGGTAGAAAAGTTCTTCTGGCAGCGGTTTCAGTTTGAATCTTCTGCTTATGTTTTTTGTTAAACTTTATTTTGGGTGTGGATTATTTTCAGCAGGAATTGGCTGTCTTTATTTTATCCCTCCCTCTCTAGTGACTCTTGTGTGGAAAGATCCACATCTTGGGTAGTCATTATCCCATACGTCACTAGCTCATGGACTCTTGTTAATTACATGAAAGAAAACATAATTTATGTAAGAACTTACCTGATAAATTCATTTCTTTCATATTAACAAGAGTCCATGAGGCCCACCCTTTTTTGTGGTGGTTATGATTTTTTTGTATAAAGCACAATTATTCCAATTCCTTATTTTATATGCTTCGCACTTTTTTTCTTATCACCCCACTTCTTGGCTATTCGTTAAACTGATTTGTGGGTGTGGTGAGGGGTGTATTTATAGGCATTTTAAGGTTTGGGAAACTTTGCCCCTCCTGGTAGGAATGTATATCCCATACGTCACTAGCTCATGGACTCTTGTTAATATGAAAGAAATGAATTTATCAGGTAAGTTCTTACATAAATTATGTTTTTATGTCCCTTTAACCCCTCAACGATCAAGGACGTGCAGGGTATTTTTTTTATGATTCTCCTTATCTTATTTTCCATCAAGATAAGGTGATTTTAAGAATTTTTTGCCTGAAGTTGGGTCCTCAAAAAATATTAATCATGAAATAGTTGTTCCTTTTTTGTGTCCTTATCGAAAGACTTCTTTACAATTTAGATGTTGTTAGGATCTTGAAGTACTATGTTGATGCTACTAAGGATTTCAGACAAACTTCTTGTATGTTTGTTCATTTTTCAGGTTCCAAGAGAGGGCAGAAAGCTACTGCTATTTATTTGGCTTCTTGGTTGAAACTCGTGATTCACCAAGGCTTACTTGGAGTTGGGTCAACCTCCACCTAAACCGATTACTGCTCATTCTTTAAGATCAGTTGTCACTTCTTGGGCTTTTAAGAATGAGGTGTCAGTTGACTAAATTTGCAAGGCAGCTACTTGGTCTTCTTTGCATACTTTTACTAAACATAATTTATGCTTACCTGATAAATTAATTTATTTTATGGTGCTGAGAGTCCATGCGACCCCACCCTGTTTATTTCTTTGATGGTGTTGTTTTTTTTTTTTGCATCTTTTTTTCCCTGCTCCTAATTTTTTTTTTTTGCTCTTATTAATTTTTCATACCTCTTTTGCTTGGCTATACGTTAGACCAGGTACCAGTGAGGTGGAAGGGTTTTTTATAGAGCTCTTGGGGTTTTTGGAATATTTGTTTCCTCGTAGTGGCATGGAAGACTACTTCCCAGGAGTAATGGATCGTGGACTCTCACTACCATGAAATAAATTAATTTATCATGTAAGCATATACATTGTGGTGTGTGTGATTTTTTTTTTTTAAGTGAGGAAACTTGTTTAGCCAGTTGTGCAAAGCTTTAGAGCTTGAGGTTCTGTGTTTTTTTGTGAGTTTTTTTTTTTGGTATAGATTAATATGAAAATAAAAAATAAAATTCAGTGGTATTTGAGCCTATGGATCTCACCTAAGCGATTATCACTTGATCATTTTTTTTTTAAACATTTCTGTTTTGTTATGACATCAGATAAATTAAGCATTTTCTCAAGCTCAACTAGAGGTAATAGTTTTGATTAATCTTATTCCCAATAATGTTTGTAATTGTTGTACTTTTTAATGGTCTAAATTTTGACATGTAATGCTTTAAAGTTATTTGATTAGTATTTTAGAAAATACTTCCATAAAAAAAGTAAAGTTTGCTGATTTCTGCTGTTATGCAGTCAGCTTTTTTTGTAGTCTACTGAATTATATTTTTCTACAGTAGAAGTGTGTAATGAACAAAGGGCATAATAAAAAGGCAATTTTATAGCACTGCATTTTAAATTAGCAGTACATTTTTTAGTTTTTCTGAAAAATTTAAAAAGTTACTTCAATTTGCCTGCCCGTGTATCATGTGACATCTATGAGCCAGTAGAGAACCATTTGAATCGTTTGTGAGGATCTGAATGCCCTTCAGATATTTTTATAGCTGGATTGATTCCTGTAAAACTCTAAAATCTGTGCAAAATCCAGATCTTAAAGTGGGGGATATTTTACAGGAATCAATCCGGCTACAAAAATATCCGAAGGGCAGGAGTGTCTCTGTATTCGGATTCTCACGCATGATCTGAATGTACATCCCTATCGGCCAATTGCAGACTCATACAGTGTGAACTCTTGCACATGCTCAGTAGTAGCTGCTTCACTCAGAAAATGTGAATATTAAAAGATTGCATTATTTGATAATGTAAGTCAACTGGAAAGTCTCAAAATAGCATGTTCTGTGTGAATCATGAAAGTTTAATTTCGACTTTATTGTCACTTTAAGGAAATATAGTACAATCCGATAAGAGATAGGAACAAATGACGTGTCTTAATCTCAGAACTCCTAAGGAATTCAGTGTAGTTGTGGGGGAACTGTGTAATTTAGCTAATAAGTAATAAAGCCACAATAGGAAGATGTTGGCCTTTTAGAAAAGTGTATAATGTTGCCTCATAATAATATTACAATTTGAGTTCCAGAATTTTAGATGCCCTTTAAATTAATAGACAAATTGGTAGTCAACTGGAGTCCTTCAATATCTAATACATTTGTTTTGAATTTTCAGGGTTGTCAAGTCATTTGCATCAATCAATAAGAATAGGTGTTCAAACAGAACTAATAATTGAAGCTTTATACTTTTTTTCCTATGTTGTCCTCTATCACAAGAAATATCTGTAACATGCCCATTATTTTTACTTGTGTTGCATATTTTTATTATACATAGGTTATACAAAGATTTGTAGTTCCTTACATAATACATGTGCTGCTGGCAGCCAATTTTACTCACCTCTCTTGCTGACTCTGGTGCATACTGTGTGATGCTGCTCATTTCCTGCACTTCCTTTTATGGCCAGACTGGTATACATCATCCGTGTGAGACAGGATGCAGTCTCAGAATTACGATGTCATCACTTATTATATAAAGGGCCTCTGTTCAGTATGCTTTGCCCTTGCGTTGTCTCAGACCTGTTTGTGAGAGCTCCTGTGTATTACCTGGCTGTCTGACGTCCCTCCTGGTTCCTGATCCCTGGCTTGTTCCTGACTCTGCTGTTCTTGTTCCTGACTCGGCTAGTCTGACTACCAGCTCTGGTTTTGATTTCTGGCTTGTTATTTGACTTGTGGACTTTTTATTATTTTTTGCTATTAATAAAGGTGTGATTATTTTTGCACTTCTCATCTCAGTCTGATTCCTGGCACCCTGACATACACAAATACTGCAGAATCCAACAAAAGTCCAGCACTGAGGGTACTGTATGCAGGCCACAGGGGCACCAGAAATCCCTTCAAATATGCAAAAAATCCAAGAGTGTGGCAGCACAACAAATTTTATTAGGAACACACAAGGAAAAACAGCAGAGCAACGTTTCGGGAGTGTTTCCCTTTATCAAGCTGATTTTACACTGAACATAGTGAAAATTTATACACAGCCCCCACTAGAGGGCTCTAGTGAGTATACATAAAAATTATCTTTGTAGTATCCAGGTAACAAACAATCACTGTGATGGATCAATGTACAAAATTTGTCCTTAAACAGTATTTACTTATTTATATATACAAAGTTACCAAAAGCACAACAGAGTGTAATGATACATTTCCTACAAAAAGTACAAAATAATAAATAATAATAAAACAATTCCTACACATGTTAAAGGTGAGCAAAATTTTTCAATCTTTTTGGTTAAGATTTTAAGACTTTATGTGGAGTTATCCACTTCATTTATAAAAGACACTGGGAACTTTTTGCATAAGATTGAAACATTGGATATACCCACGAATAAATTCTTGCTATTTAGTTTAGATGTTGACAGTTTGTACACATCTATAACCCATGAAAGTGGTTTGGGTGCTTTAAATCAGTATTGATCAGTGACAAGAAATATAATTTAATTCAAGTTGATTTTTTTATTCAGTTACTGGAAATCATTCTATACTGTAATTAATTCCTGCTGGAAGATGATTATTATTTACAGACACACGGGACTGCCATGGGATCCAACGTCGACGATGTGTTTGGCATTTGGTTGGGCGACGTTGGATCCCTGGTTGCTTTTGTTAATGACCTAAATGTAACTACTAATCACATCAGATTTAAATTGGAGTGGAGTGAGGAGAGTATCACATTTTTGGACACAAGAATTATCAAATCTGGCACTGGTTTAAAAGTAGATCTGTATAGGAAAGAAACAGACCGTAATAGCCTTTTGCATTATAATAGTGCCCACCCTCCATCTCTTTTTAAAGCTCTACATAGGAGTCAGTTCCTAAGGGTGAGAAAAATAGTTTCTGATGAAGTGGTTTCTAAGTGCAGGTTGGATGAAATTAGCATTAGATTTATGGAAAGGGGTTATCCTATATCCATAATTGATAAAGAAAAGCAATCTGTTTTATCTATCCCTAGAGAGTCTTTGTTACGCCCAAAATTGGGACATTGAAAGGGAATACTAAAGATAAAAAGAATGATGGTAGAATGGTTTTTGTATCAGAATATAATGCTCAAAGTCATATCATCCAAAAATTAATTAGGAAACATTGGGACATGTTGGGTAAATGTAATCCTGAGATTGTAGAGTTTAAACATACCCCTTTGCCGGCGTATAAGAGAAGCCCAAATTTACAACAATATTTTGTAAGAGCAGATATTGGTGGTAAAAGGTTAAAAAATACTCAAAGCTATATTACCAACAAAAATAATGGTTGTTTTCCATGTTTAAACTGCTCTTGTTGTGGCAATCTTATAAAAGGTTCAGTATTTTATCCTACCACTGGCCATAAGTATAATATTAAGGGAAACCATACATGTCACTCGAGTTTTGTAGTTTATTTAATTAAATGCCCTTGTGGGCGGAGCTATGTGGGTGAGACCACCCTTAGCATCCGTGACAGAGTTATTGAACACAAGAGCAACATACGTACAAAGAAAGTCACTGCCCCTATTGCCCACCATTTTCTTAAGATGGGTCATGCTATAAACCAACTTAGGTTTCAAATTATTGAATGGGTTCAGAAGCCACGTCGTGGTGGTGATAGAGAATGTTTATTGAAACACAGTGAAGCATTCTGGATCTACAAGCTTGGTACATTAGAACCCTCTGGGCTCAATAGAGAGTTAGATTTATCGGTGTTTTTGTGATAACATCTATTTATAAAACCTTTTCATATAATCTGTCTTTATAAATTTTTCAAATTACCCTCTCTAAGGAGAAAATATTGCTTATTAGGATATAAATTTACATTGAAAATTTTGCTCACCTTTAACATGTGTAGGAATTGTATTATTATTATTATTATTTATTATTTTGTACTTTTTGTAGGAAATGTATCATTACACTCTGTTGTGCTTTGTAAATACTGTTTTAGGACAAATTTTGTACATTGACCCATCACAGTGATCGTTTGTTACCTGGATACTACAGAGTTAATTTTTATGTATACTCACTAGAGCCCTCTAGTGGGAGCTGTGTATAAATTTTCACTATGTTCAGTGTAAAATCAGCTTGACAAAGGGAAACACTCCCGAAACGTTGCTCTGCTCTTTTTCCTTGTGTGTTCCTAATAAAATTTGTTGTGCTGCCACACTCTTGGATTTTATACACAAATACTGGACACACAATCTATACACACACATTAACTAAAATGTCATTAATGGCAGTGTTTAAACATTAAAATAAATAGTAATTATATATTTTATAAATTATTAAATTCTTTTGGTTGGGCAAGTTTAATTTCTGAATCTTGCATGTTTGGGAACTTCAATTCTGGCATTAAAGGTCCATTATAGTAACAAATTGACATGCTCTAATTCCTAAGAGCATTTAATTGTAAGACTAGCGACCAAGCACTTCTATGTGTTTAACCCTTGCAAATGGGTTAAGCACATAGTAGACATACTGCTGATCCTGAGCAGAGACTGCTGCTGATCCAATCAGCATTGTTAGATGCATGGCCCAGCTGTATATATAGATAGATAAGATAGGGAAAGGGAAGCTAGTAGAGCCAAAAATTTGATTCTTTACCTTGGACTATATGGCAACGCCCAGGTGTAACAAAAACCTTATATGAAGGAAAAAATGGCAAATGTGCAGACCCTTAAATTATTTAGATATTCAATATAAAGAAGGGAGATTATACAGCAACCGCAATTAGATTGCTATAAAAAATAGACAGGGATTTCAGCACATATTTTTATTTATTAGCTCAGCAAAAATTCTAAGCTCCGCTAAAATAGCGGTAAGTGTAATCTAAACTCATTCACCACATTCCCATATGCTACCCAGAGTCTATGTAGGTTAGAAAGTTACCACTTAATAGAAGAACACATGAACCAATGAGTCAGGAAACGTGATTGGACAAATGCATAAGCACAGATTCAACTGTGCAGTTTTATTGTAGTTCACACAGAGCAAAAACAAAAGCTGAACAGGAATGAGCTGTCTAAATTGACAACACCTCCACTAGTGGGTGGTTACGTGTAAACGTAAAATCTGCCACCATAGTGATCATTGAGGATCTATGTCAAGGCAGCTCATGTATTAAATTAGACAGTAAGCAGTTTGCACTTAAACAGCTGAATAAAGTATGAGATGTAATGCTTAAATAATGTGCACTTTACCTAAATTTGGCCAAATTGTGCAATAAACCTCCTCAAAGTAATTTTAGAAGAGAACAGTATAGTCTGTAGGGGGCCAATGAAACAACTCCAGTAACAGCGGGCACCACCAACTATATGAGAGGTATCAGGTGTCATGTTATAATGTGTCAGGATCTATGTTTCTTAACCCCAGTGTATACAGACTAACTGTGAAAATAAACATTAAGCAATATGCATATGCTAATTTATACAATAATTCCCAAGACTCATTGGTTCATGTGTTCTTCTATTAAGTGGTAACTTTCTAACCTACATAGACTCTGGGTAGCATATGGGAATGTGGTGAATGAGTTTAGATTACACTTACCGCTATTTTAGCGGAGCTTAGAATTTTTGCTGAGCTAATAAATAAAAATATGTGCTGAAATCCCTGTCTATTTTTTATAGCAATCTAATTGCGGTTGCTGTATAATCTCCCTTCTTTATATTGAATATCTGTATATATAGATACAGTATATATATGTATATATATATATATATATATATATATATATATATATATATATATAGGCAAACAGAGTCAGTTGCACTCTCACGAACAGTTCTCCAAGGGCCAGGGTGCTAGAGTATATGAAATGTAGCAAAACAGGAAACAGCACTCTCTGGACTTAAGTTTTAAACAAATAGTTTAATCGGTAACGTTTCAGGGAATGCTCCCCTTCATCATACATATACATACACACACTCATACATATGTATATATATATATATATATATATATATATATATATATATAGAAAGCAAGAGAATGCACTCTCAGGACTTTTTGCAAAAGAAACCAATTTAATGGAACGTTTTCGGGGTTCACAACCCCTTCATCAGCATGCAAAACAAACCAAATTCAACTCATTTATAGTGTTACATATCAATTACATCACATCAACCTGAGTGTCTCCAAAAGAAAAGTGCGCCAATTTTTTTTGAATTTGGAACGCATCTTGCGTTCCAAAGTGTTATCCGAAACCGGAAGTTGTATTACCTCACTTCCGGTTTACGGATTAGAACAACGAACATAAAGTTAGTATAAAATTATACACTATACAATTTTAAACATGTTAGGGTGACATGCTAATGTAGAAACTTGTTAAAACAAAATGTGCCACATTATCGTAAGTGCCTATACAATTTTGTGATTAATATGTGGTGTCAAATGTTACTGCGTCCAGTCGGCATGGAGACAGTCACCATGGTGATCATATACAATCCGGTTTATCCGAAAGTGTCACAACTTATGTGGAGTTTATAATTACGTGCCAGCTGTATGGGACCACTATTTTCTTAGTGTCAGAAATAACGTACTATTAAACTGTATACAATCATATCGCATATTGAAAACTTGAAAAACTAAAAAATTAAAAAATTAAAATGTTGGACCGTATAACAGTACAGATGATTAGAGTGGCAAATTGTAAATGAGAAGCAAATACAATATTGCAGATATGGGTGCTGTGTCTTACAATGTATCACCAGTATATTGAAGCAGGATGACTATTAGCATGTGCGCTGCTACAATGTATGTGCAGGCAAATAGATATATCAAATGGGAACAGTATATAGAAAAAGCAATATATACAATATATGTAATATCGTAGGGCTGTGCTGTTATAACGCTGGGGCACCATTTTTATATGCCTTCGATTTGGCCATTTAAAGGATTGTGGCTTATATCGGCCACATGTAGATGTAAATGGCTATGCATAAGGTCGTGTAAGGAAAAAAGAACCTTATTTTCAAACTCTATCCTCAAACACAATTATAAAACAAACGAGAATTTGCAAAAAGAGGTAGTTATGGTAATGGTCAAAAGGACATAAAGCTCATATGGATACTGTCCACCTTTGGGATTTATTCAAGTGGGTGAAATTTTTTATGTCCATTTTTGAGACTGGTGGTGCATATTAAAGCAGTGGGTAATGGCTCCCGGCGGACCAGACTTCCACGGAGAAGGTGGAGACAGATGTCCCCCCCTAAACCATGCCGTTAGGCACACAACACTTTCCCCTACATCTAGGGGAGAGTGGAATGTGGGCCAAAACGGAGCCACAATGTCCACCTGGCCTACCCCAAGTATGTAGCACCCCAGTTGTTGATCATATAATGCTCTTAAAGTCCGGCATAGTGTTCAGGCCACCTGGCTGTATTGTGCCTAATCTGAAGATCCACTGGGCCTCTCGTTTCAAGAGTTGCTTGTTCCGGTCTCCCCCCCGATCCAATGGGGGTATGTGGTCTATTAGGATATAGCGGATGGAGGACACAGAGTGTGCCTTCTTAGCGCAATGTCGCGCCACTGGCTGTTTAGAGTCACCGTTTTTAAGGGCTGTCCTTATAGCATGGCGGTGATTGGCCATACGCTCACAAAGTGTGCCAGAGGTCTTCCCTATGTAGAAGCAGGAACATGGACAAAACAATAAGTATATAACGTGAGTGGTGGTACACGTTATGGAGTGTCGGATAGAGAATGTTCGATTGGTGTGTGGGTGATGGAAAACTTTAGTACCCACTAGGCCATTGCACGTTGTGCAGCCCAAACAACGATAGGAGCCTTTTATATTCCTTTTCTTAATGGTCGAATAGCTTTGTTTGGGATCCGTTTTCACCAGAAGATCTTTAAGATTGGTTCCCCTCTTAAACCCAACCATAGGTCGTAGATTCTGAGTAAATGTGAGTTTTGGATCCGAAGACATAATTGGCCAGTGCTGTCGGAGGATCTGGCCAATATTTTTTGTCTCTGGAGTAAAAGTGGTAGACATAATGAGCTTGTCACTAGCATCCCTTTTGGGTTTGGGAATAATCAATTCCGTCTGTGTTAGTCTTGAAACGGATTCCATGGCGTCCTGTATTATCGGGATCTTGTAGCCCCTGTTCTGGAACCTCTCGCCCACTCCTTTCAATTCGGAGACCCCAGCTTCAGGATTAGAATTGTTGCGCATTGTTCTTATGCATTGTGATTTTACTATGCCTTTTAATAGGGCTGGAGGATGGCAACTATCTGCCCTTAGTATGGAGTTGCGGTCGGTGGGTTTATGATATAATGTTGTTCCTAATTTGTTGGAATCCTTGAAAACTGTCAAGTCCAAGAAATGAATGGATATGGTATCCACTGTCATCTTGAACTTCACGTTGTTGGTAGTGTTATTAAACACATCAAACCATTTATGGAGTTCCTCCAGGCCCCCTCGCCACACCAAGAAAATGTCATCTATGTATCTGTAGTAACAGATGATGGATACATTCGACGTGTTCCACAGATACATGTTTTCAAATTGTGACATATAAATGTTGGCGTACGAGGGGGCCATGGAGGAACCCATGGCTGTGCCAGCAATTTGCAAATAGAAACAATTTTCGAATCGAAAATAGTTTTTAAACAGGCAAAATTCAATGAGGGACAATAGAAATTCTACTGGCGGACCCTCATAAAGGGGGTTACCCGTGAGATGCTCTTGTATGGCTTTAAGTCCATCAAGATGAGGTATGATGGTATACAGACTGTTGACATCCAGAGTGACGAGTAAATCGTCTGGCTGGATGTCAACAGTCCGTATTTTACGAATGAAATCATTAGTGTCCATCACATAAGACCGTGTTTCCTTCACCACTGGCTGTAAAAGTACATCCACATATTGTGCTACAGGCTGGGTGAGTGACTCCCTAGCTGACACAATAGGACGGCCCGGTGGGTGGTCTAATGTTTTATGAATTTTGGGGATTGAATATAAGATGGGTATCTTAGGGTATGTGGTAATACAAAAGTCACGAATGTGCTCAGTTATGTACCCCTGTTCAAATCCCAATTCAATCAATTTATCAAGTTGTGTTTTAAATGATGTAGTGGGGTCAGAAGTCAACAATTTATATGTCTGAGTGTCTGACAATTGTTTCAGGATGTCCTCTCTATAGTCACTGTAGTCTAAAAGAACAATGGCCCCGCCCTTGTCGGCGGGCCTTATGACTATAGAGGAGTCATGCTGAAGGGTTTGAATGGCCTTTAATTCATCTCTTGAGAGATTATGTTTCCATAATGTATCTTTTATAGCTGTTTCCAAGTCCTGGGTGATCAACCTTAAGAATGTTTTGGTACTTGGACTGCTATTACTGGGTTCAAAAGAACTGGATACTTTGCATTTAAGTTCAATGTGTGATTTTTGTGAAGGCGAATCTTTGTTTTGAAAAAATTCTTTAATCTTAAGGGATCTGTTCAGTTTGTAAAGGTCTAATTTGAGATCAAATTCAGAGACTGAAGTGCTCGGTACAAAAGATAAACCTTTATTGAGTACTTTGCGTTCAGTATCAGTCAAGGTATGTGTACTCAAATTGACAATTATGTCCTCTGTCGTGGTCGTCTGGGGGGTCTGTGTCTGATACCCCACTTGCCTGATATGGGGTCTGTAATGCCTCCCCCTCCCCGAGACCGTGTAGTTACCCCTAAAAAATGACTGGGGGTTGAGTGTGATCTTGGTTCATGTGAGGAGAATTGATCTTGGTGCCTATGTTGACCAGGTGGAGTAAACAAAGTGCCAGAGGGGTTCCTATCAGTATCAGTGGAGTCTTCTCCACTTGTATCCACCGTGTCAAAGTGTACCCGTCTGGTTCTGTGTCTCCTCCTGGGCTGATTCCCCTGTGTGTTGGTCAGCCATTTGTATACTTTTCCCTGCGTGTAATCACTATTGACAGTATCCAGTTTTTTGTTTTTAATGTGATTAAATCACTCTGGTATTTGTCAATTTGTAATTTAATTTTTGATAATCAGTTCTCTTGGGTGTCATTGGTGAGCGTAATGTTATGTAGAGATTCAAATGTTTGTATTTCTGTCCTAACTTTACTTAGGATTGCTGTAACCTCCTCTATAACCAAAAGTATTAGGTCTAAAGAGCACTTATTTAAAATTAAACACCATTTTTTTCTAAATTCTGGGTTATCACGTCCAATAGTGGGTATATTGTGGACTCTAAAACCACGGGGAATATGTCCTGTTCTATAATAGTCAGACAGATAGCTGCCATGTAATGCTAGATCAACCTCTCTTTTTTTAATTTGAGTAAAGAATAATACAAATTGACTGGGGTCTCACCAATTGTTTTGGAGATGGGTGCGAATAGAATCCGATCAGCATCATCAGTAGTATAGGATACAGTGCCTGTCTGTGCTGCCACGGCCTGGCAAGTCAGGTCTTCCACCTGGGTGTTGGGATCTGGGATGTTGGTATCCTCTGTTCAAAGTTGTGTTGTCATGCTGGAGGGGAGCATGAAGTGGTGTATAGGTGAAAAGGATGTTGAGAGAATTGGTTCACTGCAGCCAAAATCCAAATGCACACAGTACTGTCTATAGTCATAAGGCCCGCCGACAAGGGCGGGGCCATTGTTCTTTTAGACTACAGTGACTATAGAGAGGACATCCTGAAACAATTGTCAGACACTCAGACATATAAATTGTTGACTTCTGACCCCACTACATCATTTAAAACACAACTTGATAAATTGATTGAATTGGGATTTGAACAGGGGTACATAACTGAGCACATTCGTGACTTTTGTATTACCACATACCCTAAGATACCCATCTTATATTCAATCCCCAAAATTCATAAAACATTAGACCACCCACCGGGCCGTCCTATTGTGTCAGCTAGGGAGTCACTCACCCAGCCTGTAGCACAATATGTGGACGTACTTTTACAGCCAGTGGTGAAGGAAACACGGTCTTATGTGATGGACACGAATGATTTCATTCGTAAAATACGGACTGTTGACATCCAGCCAGACGATTTACTCGTCACTCTGGATGTCAACAGTCTGTATACCATCATACCTCATCTTGATGGACTTAAAGCCATACAAGAGCATCTCACGGGTAACCCCCTTTATGAGGGTCCGCCAGTAGAATTTCTATTGTCCCTCATTGAATTTTGCCTGTTTAAAAACTATTTTCGATTCGAAAATTGTTTCTATTTGCAAATTGCTGGCACAGCCATGGGTTCCTCCATGGCCCCCTCGTACGCCAACATTTATATGTCACAATTTGAAAACATGTATCTGTGGAACACGTCGAATGTATCCATCATCTGTTACTACAGATACATAGATGACATTTTCTTGGTGTGGCGAGGGGGCCTGGAGGAACTCCATAAATGGTTTGATGTGTTTAATAACACTACCAACAACGTGAAGTTCAAGATGACAGTGGATACCATATCCATTCATTTCTTGGACTTGACAGTTTTCAAGGATTCCAACAAATTAGGAACCACATTATATCATAAACCCACCGACCGCAACTCCATACTAAGGGCAGATAGTTGCCATCCTCCAGCCCTATTAAAAGGCATAGTAAAATCACAATGCATAAGAACAATGCGCAACAATTCTAATCCTGAAGCTGGGGTCTCCGAATTGAAAGGAGTGGGCGAGAGGTTCCAGAACAGGGGCTACAAGATCCCGATAATACAGGACGCCATGGAATCCTTTTCAAGACTAACACAGACGGAATTGATTATTCCCAAACCCAAAAGGGATGCTAGTGACAAGCTCATTATGTCTACCACTTTTACTCCAGAGACAAAAAATATTGGCCAGATCCTCCGACAGCACTGGCCAATTATGTCTTCGGATCCAAAACTCACATTTACTCAGAATCTACGACCTATGGTTGGGTTTAAGAGGGGAACCAATCTTAAAGATCTTCTGGTGAAAACGGATCCCAAACAAAGCTATTCGACCATTAAGAAAAGGAATATAAAAGGCTCCTATCGTTGTTTGGGCTGCACAACGTGCAATGGCCTAGTGGGTACTAAAGTTTTCCATCACCCACACACCAATCGAACATTCTCTATCCGACACTCCATAACGTGTACCACCACTCACGTTATATACTTATTGTTTTGTCCATGTTCCTGCTTCTACATAGGGAAGACCTCTGGCACACTTCGTGAGCGTATGGCCAATCACCGCCACGCTATAAGGACAGCCCTTAAAAACGGTGGCGCAACATTGCGCTAAGAAGGCACACTCTGTGTCCTCCATCCGCTATATCCTAATAGACCACATACCCCCATTGGATCGGGGGGGAGACCGGAACAAGCAACTCTTGAAACGAGAGGCCCAGTGGATGTTCAGATTAGGCACAATACAGCCAGGTGGCCTGAACACTATGCCGGACTTTAAGAGCATTATATGATCAACAACTGGGGTGCTACATACTTGGGGTAGGCCAGGTGGACATTGTGGCTACGTTTTGGCCCACATTCCACTCTCCCCTAGATGTAGGGGAAAATGTGTGCCTAACGGCATGGTTTAGGGGGGGACATCTGTCTCCACCTTCTCCGTGGAAGTCTGGTCCGCCGGGAGCCATTACCCACTGCTTTAATATGCACCACCAGTCTCAAAAATGGACATAAAAAATTATTTCACCCACTTGAATAAATCCCAAAGGTGGACAGTATCCATATGAGCTTTATGTCCTTTTGACCATTACCATAACTACCTCTTTTTGCAAATTCTCGTTTGTTTTATAATTGTGTTTGAGGATAGAGTTTGAAAATAAGGTTCTTTTTTCCTTACACGATCTTATGCATAGCCATTTACATCTACATGTGGCCGATATAAGCCACAATCCTTTAAATGGCCAAATCGAAGGCATATAAAAATGGTGCCCCAGCGTTATAACAGCACAGCCCTACGATATTACATATATTGTATATATTGCTTTTTCTATATACTGTTCCCATTTGATATATCTATTTGCCTGCACATACATTGTAGCAGCGCACATGCTAATAGTCATCCTGCTTCAATATACTGGTGATACATTGTAAGACACAGCACCCATATCTGCAATATTGTATTTGCTTCTCATTTACAATTTGCCACTCTAATCACCTGTACTGTTATACGGTCCAACATTTTAATTTTTTAATTTTTTAGTTTTTCAAGTTTTCAATATGCGATATGATTGTATACAGTTTAATAGTACGTTATTTCTGACACTAAGAAAATAGTGGTCCCATACAGCTGGCACGTAATTATAAACTCCACATAAGTTGTGACACTTTCGGATAAACCGGATTGTATATGATCACCATGGTGACTGTCTCCATGCCGACTGGACGCAGTAACATTTGACACCACATATTAATCACAAAATTGTATAGGCACTTACGATAATGTGGCACATTTTGTTTTAACAAGTTTCTACATTAGCATGTCACCCTAACATGTTTAAAATTGTATAGTGTATAATTTTATACTAACTTTATGTTCGTTGTTCTAATCCGTAAACCGGAAGTGAGGTAATACAACTTCCGGTTTCGGATAACACTTTGGAACGCAAGATGCGTTCCAAATTCAAAAAAAATTGGCACACTTTTCTTTTGGAGACACTCAGGTTGATGTGATGTAATTGATATGTAACACTATAAATGAGTTGAATTTGGTTTGTTTTGCATGCTGATGAAGGGGTTGTGAACCCCGAAAACGTTCCATTAAATTGGTTTCTTTTGCAAAAAGTCCTGAGAGTGCATTCTCTTGCTTTCTATTTTTACAATATATCATTGCACCCAGGCGTGTTGACCACTGGTGGGCTGAACTGGAAATCGTTTACTATATATATATATATATATATATATATATATATATATATATATATATATATATATATTTATATTTACACACACACACACACTGTATGTATGAATGCTACCAAACATAGCTGTAGGTACTCACTGCCGTAGTAGACGGAGAAAGATCCCATATAAATATCATACTCAACAAACAGGAATTCCAGAGAGATTAAAATAGTAAGTGCGCTAGCTCGGAACCAAGTTTTGAATGTAAACAAAAAGGAAAAACTGGAAGTCACATGATCAGCACTCGATCACGTAACTCCACTAATTGGATTCTGGGGGATTGCCTACATTGCTAGGCACGTCTTTCAGTGGGATCTTCAGTATCTTCAACGAGGAAGGCAGCAGGACACCACAATAATCAGGACGTTCCATGCTGACCTAAGGGCGTTTAAAGCCCATCGCTGTTATGGCGGCATGGAAAGTCCTAAGGGCGTCAAAGAGTTAATTGATTTAGACATTTGAATATAGTTTACCCTTAATGAAAGCCAATAGTAAAAACTGTTGCTAAGATAAAACTTTTCATATCCTTACTTAAAATTAGGAAGAGCTGCACACTCCCTCCCCACACACACATTTTATTGCTACATTAGTTGGCCATGTTTTTCAAGAAATATATTGAAATAAAGTAGTTATGAAATGCTGCAATGCTACAGATCACATTAAAGGGACATAATACTCATATGCTAAATCACTTGAAACTGATGCAGTATAACTGTAAAAAGCTGACAGGAAAATATCACCTGAGCATCTCCATGTAAAAAAGGAAGATATTTTACCTCACAATTTCCTCAGCTCAGCAGAGTAAGTTCTGTGTAAAAAGTTATACTCAGCTGCTCCCAGCTGCAGGTAAAAAAATAAAAAAAAATGAAGAAATGAACAGCAGCCAATCCGCATCAGCAGTGCTGAGGTCATGAACTCTTACTGTGATCTCATGAGATTTGACTTAACTCTCATGAGATTTCATAGTAAGCTTCCTTTACCTGATTGGTGAAATAATATGAGAGTGCACGATGCTAGTCCCTTCAGATGTCCCAGGACAAACACACTAAAATGCTGCTTAGAAATCCTTTACAATGGGAGGTGGCTACTGAGGAACTTTTGAGGTAAAATATCTTTCTTTTTTACATAGAGATGTTCAAGTGATATTTTCTAATCAGCTTTTTACAGCTATGCTGCATCACTTTCAAGTGTTTAAACATTTGGGTATTATGGCCCTTTAAGATTGGTTTCCTTCACTGTTTTTTTATTATTTTAATGAGCTGATTAGCTGAAGTAAAGACATGCTCTTAAGAAAAACAATAGCTTTGTTTTTATTTTTTATACCCAGTATTAAAAAGTCTGAAACTGTAGGGTACAGAATACCCTGAATTCCCTGTTATCTTCACAGCTTCACCTTGCAAATGACTGTGTGAATAATGTAGCATTGTGGGAAATCACTTTACCCCTGCAAATGCTCATATAGCATGTGCCATCTCCTTTGATTAACTCTGCAGTATATAACCTAATTAATTACAAAGCCTGCTTCTGTCCCCTAGGTGATAGTGGAGAAGTAGTACTTTTACTATTAATTAATCTCACAATGTATGCTGCCTAGACCAGTATTGGTAACAGATGCTCCTAGCTCCAGTTTTCAGCTGCTTTCAATCTTGCCACCACCCTGCCATCAGGACCAAGAGGACCACCAATACAGCTCCTATGCCTGCTCTACACACACAACACAAAACCCTGATACTCAACAGAGAACTGCCACCACCGGCATGACAGAGTGGGACTCCCAAAGCGATAGGCCCATGTCGGTGCCCCACTCGTCCCTCCCAAGGGGCAGGCCTGCTAACAAGCACATGGAATGGGTGGCAGGGGAGGGAGGAACTCTTACTTTGCCAACTTTGTCCCTAATTTGCATCACCCTCACATTATCCCACATCCCTACTAAAATCAAGCTTCAGTAGCTGTGGGACAATGTGATGGGCAGACTCTAAAAATTCGGGAATATCTGGGACACCAAAAAAATTGTGACAGAGTTCCCAAATTTTTGACTATCCTGGAAAATTTGGAATGGATGGTCAACTGTCTTTGCCTCCTGGCCTCTCAGCACTAAACCAGTTTTTCTGGGCCTCTCTTTAGCAAGTTAGTATCTCCTGGCCTCTCAAACATAAGCCTGTAGTTTCCGCAGTAAACCTGGCTTTTGGCAGCTAATGCATATAAGGAATAAAGATAACACAATGTAATAAGGAATAAACAGAACAATAAGGGTGGTAGAAGTCTGATATTTTAGTTGTACCTATGCATTATTGGTAATAAAAGGAAAACTGAACATTGGCTTAGGAGAATCTCTATACTAAATGTTTTATTCCATTAAGTATTAGTATAGATGGGACAAACATGTATGTTAATTAACATACTTGTTGTTTTCTCAATATATTCTGCTGCCTTTTTTGCACTTAAAAGTTATTTCATTTCAGAGACTTTTTACATTTATTCATAAAGCACTGAAACTTTTCTTTGAGTGTTGTAAAATGATGAAATCATGTAAGGAGGCACTATGTAATATAATGAACCACTGCGAATATAACTCACGCCTTTCAAATTTCACAGTGCAGTTCCCTCAGGAAAATAGCTACATATCCCCTTGCAACAAAGAGAAATGCAGGAAGAAATTCTCATTTGAATGTCTATGAAACCAGCAGGGGTCACTGACAACCTATGGTTTACATTTGAATTCATATATATAGCCAGTGCCCTGTCATTTTAACCTACTGTTGTAGTAAGTGGACATTTTAGCGCATGCAGCACTTTTTTTAAATTCACATTGTGATTTTTTTGTGGTAATTTAAAAATGTAGTGAAAAAGATGAATAAAACTGCATTCAATTAACCCAGCGTGGGAAATATAATCTGCTTTTCTCAGAGGTGGACAAATGTACACTACCGTGCTAATGGCTCTGTAGTTGTTTCCTAGAATATAGAGATATGACTGCTGTGTGATAAACAACGCTTTCTTCATCTGCTCTTTAGCGATACATCTGTAGACATTATCCATCTGCTTGATGTACTGTTTGTCTCAGTGTTTAAATACTAGACAACTCAATGGAGAACAGTGAAATGAAAAGCAAACAGCTAACAAATCAATTAGAGAGATTTGTTGGTTTAGTATGCAGAATTAAATCATAATGAGAAGACTGGTTTATACATTATTTCCTAATTATTTCGCCCAATTCAAGCATGCTGCATATATCAAAGATGTGCACTTATTTTTTTTTAGTCATATCAGATGTGTACATATTGGCATTTTAGCTGTTAAAAATAAGATTTTGAAACCTAAAGAGAGTTTTCAATTTTGAAAATATCAACACAACATTAAAGACAATAATGCGTTTCTGAAGTTGTGCATATTATTTTTATATATGTGTGTATAGTATACTCCCTGTGCCAACATACACTAATACTGTCCCAAGTCCTTCAGAAGCACCATGAAATGTTACAGGGAGTGGGAAACTAAACTTAACATTCCCTATAAAGGGCTAAATTACAAGTGGAGCGCTATTTTAAACATGCACCTGTAAATGGGGAAATTTGCTCGTTTCCGGGCGCATGTTAAATAACCAGCCATCACTAGTGGCTAGTTAATGTTACCGCAAGCTCGCCGTAGCACTTTTTGCTAAGCGCAATTAACCAGTGGTCAAACCTCTTTTTACACCTTTTGGTGTAAATTAGCAGAATTTTATTTTTGGCTTTTTTTTAAGGCTTGTGAGGCAAAGCAACATTTTTACACGAAAGAGGTGTTTTATGTCATTTTAAGTGAGGTCATCAAATTTACATAAGCTTGTAACATTCTAAATAGTTATTGGTTCATCACATCACATACTTACGTATCTCTGTCCCTCGTTGCCCACAGCAAGGGAGACCAGCAACATAGATCCCAAAGTCTTTTCAAGGAGTATATTACTGAAGTTTTTTTTTTATATGCAAGAGCTTGCACATTGTATTAATAAAATGACAATTACATTATTTTAAAACATTTATTTTTGTATACAGATCTTAAACAATTCAGTGCTCACTTGCTGATATGTGTTATGGATTAGCAGAAAAATTACATTAATGTCCCTTTAATACACTAAACCCAGTCCATTTTCCCATATTGCTCAACTATATAATACAACAAACAGTCACTTGAAATCTAAATGTTTTGTCATTTATTAGGCTATGTATTTTTCCCTACTGTATTATGAACTATATTATATTGTAATAGGATGCAGTTTGCAGTTAGCATCCTTCTTGTAAGGATTTGAGTAGCTTTTTATATGTATGTATCTCAAAGGGGCATATTTATCCAGTTCTGTATGGAGCCTGATGCCCGTGTTTCTAAAGACCGCTGCTCCATAACCTGTTCACCTGCTCTGAGGTAGCGGACAGAAATCAACCCGATCAAATACGATCTGCAGGGGACGGCTTTGCACCAGCAGTTCACATTCACAAGAACTGCTGGTGCAATGATAAATGCTGAGAGCGTATGCTGTCGGCATTTATCGATGTGCAGAGGACATGATCCGCTTTATCAGATCATGTACGCTCGCACAATAATAAATAGGCTCCAAAAAATTTAAATGACATTTTTCATTATATTTCATTTACTTTCCTTCCTTTTAAAGAATATTTAGATACCATCAGGTGAATTTAAAATAAAACACCATTTATATGTGTATATTTTATTGTGTTTTAGTCCTGTGTCTCTTGGCCCCTTTAATGTATTTATAATTATTAATTGCATCTTTACTGCTATACAACTTTCTATTTTATTGTCTTCTGTGGGATTGGTTGTTCCTCAGAATTGTCACTCTTATTTGTGCATTTCAACTAACTTAATATACACGTCTGAGACTTCCAAATCTTGAAATTCACAGTTAGAACAATAATTTATTGTGCTTGTTGGGATCCCCCCCCACTTTTTAAAGCATATGTGCGCTGGCAAGCTTTAATGAGTTTTCTTTGCTTATACCATCTACTTAAGAAATTGCATTTGCACAAGTTTAATGATGAGGAAAATCTATTGAGTTGTGTGACAGCCTCCGCACTGAGCTCAAGACTTAAAAGACACTGGTAAAAAAAATCTCTTTTATCAAGGGTTGCTGAATCTGTTTAAGTATTAGGATTTTTAAAGTAAACTATGTTTACGGCCATTATTTCTTGTGCTACCTCTTTATATAAATCTATTTCTCCTTGACTTGTTACTTGATTTGCAACATGATTATACAAGCAGCAGATGCTTAAAGAATGAGCTTTGCCTTTTAACCAGCTTTTAGGTTTTCCTCCAGGATTAATTAGTTAAGCTAACACTAGCTATTTGCTTTGAATCAATAATCAAAATTGAACAGGTAGAATTATAGGGATTACCTTATAATCAGATATTCTGTTTGCCTTTAAAATGATATTCTAATTTAATAATATTAAAATGTTCTAATTTGTTGCAGAATTTTATTATTAAATAAATATTAATTTCTGTTTTGTTTAATCCCTGCAAACACTGTGCATCCAGTTTGCTCCCCTACTTGTCTTGCACCCCACATGATAAAGCCAGGGATTTGCAAATATGTTCATATTCTGTTTCTGATTGGCTCACTAATGATGTCAAACTCAAAAGCAGCAACACAATGCTCCTGACGCTAGTCAAACGTGGCTTCTTAAACTCAAGTTTAAATCCAGTTATTCTTTAAAATGATTGTTTTAAAGTCATGCCTGAGTGACCTAATAAAGTTGTTCAAACTCAAAACTGATTACTTGTCTGTTTTTTTAACTATTTACATAGTGCAAAGTCAGTACAAAGTTGGTTATCAAAAAATCTTCAGGTTTAATTTGTAACCAGTGCCACTGGTAGCTAAAGAGTTATTTTTAACGCAGATCCACCAGCAATGGGCACCTTAGATGTAACACTTTGGCTGCAAATGGCATAGGTCATAAATCTTTGTGATAAATAAATGTTTCTAACCATTTTACAACTTTTTTTTATAGCAATGGTTTAAACGACCATTAAAGGGACATTCTGGTTAAAATTTAAATGAACATAGATGAATTACATCTTTGGATAGAAACATATTTGCAATATTCATTTAGTGGTAAAAAATGATTCTAGTAAAAGTTATCACTGTTTTAGTGTTAACATTTTTCTCTTAAAGTGCATGTGAAGCGTAGCTAGATATTGTCAGAGCACCATCATCATAAATCAGGGGCGTATTTAGGTTTTGTGCTGCCCTAGGCACTCAAAATTCTGCTGCCCTCCACCCAGGTTTAAGGCCTTTTTTTAGACGTAATATTTTTGGGGCAGGGTGTAAAAAATAAATAAATAATAATGTCTTTTTAAGTAGATGTTCACCAGGGCTTGCATTCACTCTGGTCACACACACACACACACACACATATATATGTATTATATAGATATTATTTTTATTTCAGATTATTAAAGTGTTTATATCAGAAAAAAATATCATTCACTCTATGATAGTTTGTCATTAGGTAGTTGTTTAACCTTAAACATCTTCTTTGGTGATTGACAGTTATTTAAGCAAAATATCTGCTTGGATAAATATGTAATGAATATACAAACTGGCCTTTAACCCTTTAAGGACACAGCTTCAGTTTGCTCAATTGTTTTATGACGGAAAAATTCCGTTATTGGTCCTTTAGAGGTTAAAAGTACTTAAAAAATACAACAGTAGTTATGATAGGTTTAGGAATTGTATCCTAGGGGATAAAGTCACATGATACAATCATAATAAAGTATATACTTGTATTGTTTCTGAATGTATTAAATGCATACAACATATTTTCAGTTGTGTTTTAAGTCACATAGTTTTATAGATTCAGCAATAAATACTTATTCTTTGCATGAATGACAGATAGACAAACAGTAAATGTACAAGTATTTAGTGACTAATCTGTTTAAATATTTTAATGCCTAATGAAGATGTATTGAAGGGAGAAAGGCATATGCTGTTTCACAGTGGTCACGTTGTAGTGCACACTGTACTGTGTAGTCTGTGTAAGCTTCAATCAGGAAGAATACCACATTCTCTCTCAGAAGAATACCACATTCTCTCTCAGTCCTTGCCAGGCTGCGCAAGTGAGCTCCGCCTCCACTGTCACCACGTCATGCGCACCCACATACAATCCCATAGGATAGCATTAGCCGGGCCAGCACCCGGCCCTGAGTTCAGTAGAGTGGCCCTAGGGACTCAAAATTCTGATGCCCCTTAAAAATCTGCTGCCCTAGGCACCGGCCTTGTTGGCCTATGCCTTAATACGTCTCTGTCATAAATACTGCAGCTGTTCAAAGAGCCAGTGGGGCTTGTATTAACTGAGTCATTCAGATGGCACAAGCAAATGCTGTTTTTAAAATGCTGGTGCATGGTGTATACATAAATACACTTTTAAAACAGCTATATAATTTTAGAAGCATTTTTGCAAATACATCAATATTACATAAATGCTTCTATTCAAAACTGAAATACATCCATGTGGATTCCAATTTTGTCTGTAATGTCCCTTTAAATGCAGAGGGATTGTATAATCCTCAAATACACTATAAAAAACAATGTGCACTCTGAATTTCAAATTACCAGTAGATTTTTTTCTGAGAACTTTCAAAGATTCTTATACGTATAAGTTGTGAACTCTTGCACGTGCTAAGTACGAGCTAGTGCTAATGTGCATATAAAAATCTGAGCACAAATTGATAATGGAAGTTAATTGGAAAGTTGTTTAAAACGGCATGTTCTATCTGAATTAGGAAAGTTTAATTTTTACTTAAAGTGTCCCATAAAGGTCTCTTAATTATTACAGGCCAGCAGGTACACTTTATGCACCTTGAAATCCCTTAATTTAGAGCTAAAGTTGTCTGAATTTGTATGTCAGATAGCTGATGAGTTGCTGTATGTGTAATAGCAAGTTAGCTGTTTTTGTTTAAAGAGACAGTAAACATTTTTTAATGTATATTAATTCTGCTTTCACTAGTGTTTATTCATTTTCCCTAAGCAATATGAATCTTATTTTAGTTTGTTTTGTAATTACACCCCAATGACTACATATCTACTGTTCCCTTGTCAACCGCAAGACTTTCTCAAAGCTATCTGAAGGCACAGTCAATCAAAAGGCTTATCCCCCAACCCTACTAGAACTAAGCAGAGTGCTTTCCCTGCATCTCTGCTCAGGCTGCAAAGTTATATAAAAAGGTGGGTTGAACAGTACCAAAGCACACAACTCTAAAGTCATTTAACATGTTCAAAAACCTCTTTTACATCTAAAATGTTGTATTATGCATTAAATACTAAAAAATCATGCACGTGAAAGAGCACTAAACATGTTAATGTAATTATTGCAACTATAGCTATATCATTTTGATTTTGAAACTAGCAGGAAGTTCATGTGTGTGTGCAATTGGTCAATGAAATGCCCCACAACAACTTTCGCTCTAATCTTTATAAGCAGTGTGCACTCAAATTTTGGCCTGTGCAATTTTTGGCCAAGGGTCTAAAATGCGAGCGTGCTTTTATCTAAAGATCTAGTATGTTGTCTATTTAAATATAAAAATATAAGTTTTATTTCTATAAGCTATATAATGCAGCACAAAAAAACACCAGAAACAAGACCATTGTATTAATTAATTTATAAAAGGAGATCACAGAACTATATTTTCAAAAAGTGAAAAACCTACTACTACTACTAACTGGCAAGAAGTAAAATTCAATTTTTTTGTTTACATTTTTTCTTCTAAGGTAATTGTTGATAATGTACTTCCATTTTATATTATAAATGCGCTGATGACAATCTACAGGTTATTTGCATTCGGCAGGTTTTCAACACTTTTCAATTCCAGACAATTACATTTGCGGAATTTTGGATTTTTGGGTCTGGCGAAAAATTCTCTGTATTTTGCATGGAGTCAAAATTTTAATGCCAATCACAATTGATTTTCTCAATTCTTTTCAACAGGTGATCAAGACTAATTTAGATTTATAGAATTAGACACTTTAGAGGATTACAAATTTATTTTTTTTGCTCCCAAATGGCCCACAAATTATATATAACATACATAAATATAACCTAATTTACCTACTTTTTTTACTCCAACGATGCTGCTTATTGTTATAAAATATAATTTTATTTTTCTTTGATGACGTTAGTAAATCCAACCTTCAAATATGGGCGGTACGTGATCAAAATCAATGACCAATCAGATCTCGAGTTAATGAATTTGTTTATCTGATGATTTCGTCACCCTGCGCATACGCATTTGGATCGTTTAATTAGCGCATGCGCATATTCCCTCCATGATACCGAAATTACCCACACAGTAATTTGAATCACGCATGTGCATTTGATAGGGAAATCAATTCAATAGGTTGTCCAGGCTTTGTATATAGAAACTGTATTAGGTTTCACTACGTTATCACTACAATTTTTTTTATTGCTGTTTAAAATGCAGAGTTTAAAATCACCAACTAAATAAGTTACTTATTTAGAAGTTTCATTACCAAAAGTTTATAAGTATTATACCAGTTAGTTGCTGGATTTATTTGGTGATTTTCACTCCACATCGTATATAAGGTAATTTATTTTAATCATTCTAATATTGTCTATCACAGATATATAATATAAAAATATTGGCACCCCTGCATTTCTGTCAGATAATGCACCACTTAGCCCAGAAAATTGTTGCAATTACAAATGTTTAGGCATTCTCATGTTTATTTTTTTTGTTTATATTGGTATGACACAAAAATCTGGAGAAAAAAAAGACAAATCGGACACATTCCACGCAAAACTCCAAAAATGAACTGGACAAAATTATTGGCACCCTCAATTTAATATTTGGTAGCACACGCCTTGTAAAAAATAACTTAATCAATTGCTTCCTGTAACCCTCAATGAGTTTCTTACACCTCTCTACTGGAATTTTTGACCACTCTTCTTTCCCAACTGCTCAAGGTCTCTCAGATTGGAAGAGTTCCTTTTCCCAACTGCTGTTTTGAGATCTCTCCACAGGTGCTCTATGGAATTAAGATCTGGACTCATTGTTGGTCAGTTCAGTACTCTTCAACACTTTGTCTTAAACCATTTCTAGGTGCTTTTTGATGTGTGCTTTGGGTCATTGTCCTGCTGTAAGACCCATTACCTCTGATGGAGACCCAACTTTCTGACACTGGGCCGCCTGATGCACATTTCACCTCAGCTTCTTCACCACAATTTCTTGCCTTGTGAAGAAGCTGAGGCGAAATGCGCATCAGACGACCTTTACCTGGTGTATAATGTACAGAAATATGTGTGAAAAAATTTCCACATATACTACTATAGTGATTATTTAATTTAATTTAACTTTACCCAACTTTCTGACACTGGGCTCTACATTGCACCACAAAATTATTTGGTAGTCTTCAGATTTCATAATGCCATGCACACAGTCAAGACATCCAGTGCCTGAAGCAGCAAAGCAACCCCAAAACATCAGTGAACCTCCACCATGTTTGACTGTAGGGACTGTATTCTTTATTTTAAAAGCATAATTTATTTTTCTGAAAACAGTAGAATGAGGGGCTTTACCAAAAAGCTGTAATTTTGTTTTGTCTGTCCACAGCACATTTTCCCAAAAGGATTTTGGCTTTCTCAGGTAAGTTTTGGCAAACTCCAATCTGGCTTTTTTATGTTTCTGTGTCATCAGTGGGGTGCTCCTGAGTCTCCTACCATAGCGTCCTTTTTCATTCAGATGGCGATGTATAGTGTGAGCCGACACATTTGTACCCTGTGCCTGAAGGTCAGCTTGCATTTGTCTGGAAGCTGATCAAGGTTCTTTATCCACCATTCGAACAATCATTTGTTGCAATTTTTGATAAATGTTTCTATTTCATCCACATCCAGGGAGATTAGCTACAGTGCCATGTGCTGTATACTTATTGACAATGTTGCGCACAGTGGACACAGGAACATTAAGATCTCTGGAGATGGACTTGAAACCTTAAGATTGTCCATGCTTTTCCACAATTTTTGTTCTCAAATCCTCAGACAATTCTTTGCTGCCCATTCTTTTCTCCATGCTCAGTGTGGCACCCAAAGACACACAACAGAAAGGTTGAGTACATTTTTCACTATATTAACTGGTTGCCGGTGTGATTTCTATATTGTCAGCACCTGTTTAGTGATACAGGTGAGTTAAATTACAAATTACAGGAGCATCACAAAATTGAAATGAAATTATTTCTTACAATTTGAGAAGGTGCCCATAATTTTGTTAATAAAGATAATGTGTGTGAAACTAAATTATCAAAATCTATCCCCAAAATGAGATTGAGGAGGGTGCTCAGCGTAAATAAATAGTCAGTAAAAATGTAAGGAAAAGATACACCCTAAAGAGCACTCACTTAGTATGTAGTATATATAAAAGGTAATAACGACATAAAGCATGAAGGACATAAGAATTAAAAAATAACTTATAATATTGAGTAATTAAAAAATATATAAATATCCGGGGTACACCCCAAAACCATAAAGAAAAAGAAATAATGGTTAATAACACTATATGATGTGAGCATAATGTAAATACTATAGGGAGGTATATACACCTCTTAAGTAACAAAAACTAGTAACAACTAGCTGTTGCAAGGTAATATGGCCTAAGTTCACTATCTGGAGGGGCAACAAGGGAAATATATGCTCTAAATAAAGAAAGGGGAAACAATCCCAATAGTAATAGCAGTACCGTACAGCCCAACCCCTCAAAGAACTAGTAAAGTTAAGTTAAATTATATAATCAATATAGTAGTATATGTGGAAAATTTTTCACACATATTTCTGTACATTATACACCAGGTAAAGGTCACCTGATGCGCATTTCGACTCAGCTTCTTCACAATTTCTCGCCTTGTGAAGAAGCTGAGGCGAAATGTGCATGGTTTCTATCACTGACAACCTATGATTTACATTTGGATTCATATATATAGCCAGTGCCCTGTCATTCTAACCTACTGTTGTAGTAAGTGGACATTTTAGCGCATGCAGCACATTTTTTAAATTCACATTGTGATTTTATTTTGTGGTAATCAAAAATGTAGTGAAAAAGATGAATAAAACTGCATTCAATTAACCTAGCGTGGGAAATATAATCTGCTTTTCTCAGAGGTAAACAAATGTACACTACCGTGCTAATGGCTCTGTAGTTGTTTCCTAGAATATAGAGATATGACTGCTGTGTGATAAACAACGATTTCTTCATCTGCTTTTTAGCGATACATCTGTAGACATTATCCATCTGCTTGATGTACAGTTTGTCTCAGTGTTTAAATACTAGACAACTCAATGGAGAACAGTGAAATGAAAAGCAAACAGCTAACACAAATCAATTAGAGAGATTTGTTGGTTTAGTATGCAGAATTAAATCATAATGAGAAGACCGTCTTATAAAACAACTTTCGCTGTAATTTTTATAAGCAGTGTTTTTGGCCAAGTGACTAAAATGCGAGCATGCTTGGCCTCCGTAGTCAATCTGTTTAGTGTCCACGGACATGACATGGTGGATTGCTCTTATCCTTACTCCCCTTACCCTTTGTGGTTACACCGATGTAATAATGAGTGGGGCCTGCATTGACTGAAATATGTACTTATATAATCATTTGCGACTCCATTCTATTCTTTATATTATGTTCATGTGTTAACTGTATTTACTGTTCCTTGTCAGGTTTCTCTGTTCACCTGGATTATTCTGTTTAGGTTATGCCCCTATCGGGCTCACATGTTGATATTTACTCACTTGCACTTTGGTTTACCTTTTTCATAGCTTATTTATCTAGTTTTCGGAGTGGGGCTGGACTTTCCAGCAACCCTCTCCATACATTCGCTCTTAGCTCCCCCCCCACTGGTTAACCCACGCCAGGGTTCCAACTAGGTGGACTATTTCCACCTGTGCTGTCAGTACATTTCCTTTCTCTGTTCTAATCGTTTCCCTTACCTCCCAGCCCTCACACACCTTTCACTAGGAAGTAGGTCTAGGTCTCCCAGATATTTCTCCCGCCCACATACTTTCTGGGATCGGAGGTAGAGAATGTCCCACTTACGAATATGCACACACAACTCCAGAGGCCTAAATTCTCCCTACAAGAGGAGCTTACTCTCTCATATGCTGCGTCATCATAATCCTGACGTAGTGTTTCTACAAGAAACACATTGGTTGTTAGCTTCCCCCAACAGATTCCACTCTCGATCATACACGACCATTGAGTGTTCTTCATTTACAAAGAAGGCTCGAGGGACTGCTGTCATGATCCACAGGAGGATAGCTTATGAGGAAATTCAGGTACTTAGGGACCCCCAGGCCAGATACACGATAGTAATCTGTAAGCTTGACCATGTCACACATACCCTTGTCTCAGTTTACCTACCCAACTCCCAACAGCCTGCTTGTCTCAGGAAAATCCTGAGGCTGATCGATCAGCATAAACAAGGCAGAGTCATAATAGCAGGGGACTTTAACATGATTTGGGATGCTGAACTTGACCGCAAGACGTTAAACCCAATTAGGTCCTCCTCTCAACTGACCCTTCTCTCCACACGATTCAAATCAATCATGTCTGAATTCGGATATTATGACATTTGGCGCTCTCTACACACCACAGATAGGGACTTCACCCATTTCTCCCAGGTGCACAAAACCTACACTAGGTTAGACCATATTTTTTGCTCTGCCAGGACTCTGGATTTGGTGCTCCAATCCAGCATGCCTCTATTTCTTTCATGTAATTAGCAAGAGTCCATGAGCTAGTGACGTATGGGATATACATTCCTACCAGGAGGGGCAAAGTTTCCCAAACCTCAAAATGCCTATAAATACACCCCTCACCACACCCACAATTCAGTTTTACAAACTTTGCCTCCGATGGAGGTGGTGAAGTAAGTTTGTGCTAGATTCTACGTTGATATGCGCTCCGCAGCAAGTTGGAGCCCGGTTTTCCTCTCAGCGTGCAGTGAATGTCAGAGGGATGTGAGGAGAGTATTGCCTATTTGAATGCAGTGATCTCCTTCTACGGGGTCTATTTCATAGGTTCTCTGTTATCGGTCGTAGAGATTAATCTCTTACCTCCCTTTTCAGATCGACGATATACTCTTATATATACCATTACCTCTGCTGATTCTCGTTTCAGTACTGGTTTGGCTTTCTACAAACATGTAGATGAGTGTCCTGGGGTAAGTAAATCTTATTTTCTGTGACACTCTAAGCTATGGTTGGGCACTTTATTTATAAAGTTCTAAATATATGTATTCAAACATTTATTTGCCTTGACTCAGAATGTTCAACTTTCCTCATTTTCAGACAGTCAGTTTCATATTTGGGATAATGCATTTGATTTAATCATTTTTTCTTACCTTCAAAAATTTGACTCTTCCCTGTGGGCTGTTAGGCTCGCGGGGGCTGAAAATGCTTCATTTTATTGCGTCATTCTTGGCGCTGACTTTTTTGGCGCAAAAAATTTGTTTCCGTTTCCGGCGTCATACGTGTCGCCGGAAGTTGCGTCATTTTTTTGACGTTATTTTGCGCCAAAAATGTCGGCGTTCCGGATGTGGCGTCATTTTGGCGCCAAAAAGCATTTAGGCGCCAAATAATGTGGGCGTCTTATTGGCGCGAAAAATATGGGCGTCGCTTTTGTCTCCACATTATTTAAGTCTCATTTTTCATTGCTTCTGGTTGCTAGAAGCTTGTTCTTTGGCATTTTTTCCCATTCCTGAAACTGTCATTTAAGGAATTTGATCAATTTTGCTTTATATATATGTTGTTTTTTCTCTTACATATTGCAAGATGTCTCACGTTGCATCTGAGTCAGAAGATACTACAGGAAAATCGCTGTCTAGTGCTGGATCTACCAAAGCTAAGTGTATCTGCTGTAAACTTTTGGTAGCTATTCCTCCAGCTGTTGTTTGTATTGATTGTCATGACAAACTTGTTAAAGCAGATAATATTTCCTTTAGTAAAGTACCATTGCCTGTTGCAGTTCCTTCAACATCTAAGGTGCAGAATGTTCCTGATAATATAAGAGATTTTGTTTCTGAATCCATAAAGAAGGCTATGTCTGTTATTTCTCCTTCTAGTAAACGTAAAAAATCTTTTAAAACTTCTCTCCCTACAGATGAATTTTTAAATGAACATCATCATTCTGATTCTGATGACTCTTCTGGTTCAGAGGATTCTGTCTCAGAGGTTGATGCTGATAAATCTTCATATTTATTTAAAATGGAATTTATTCGTTCTTTACTTAAAGAAGTACTAATTGCTTTAGAAATAGAGGATTCTGGTCCTCTTGATACTAATTCTAAATGTTTGGATAAGGTATTTAAAGCTCCTGTGGTTATTCCAGAAGTTTTTCCTGTTCCTAATGCTATTTCTGCAGTAATTTCCAAAGAATGGGATAAATTGGGTAATTCATTTACTCCTTCTAAACGTTTTAAGCGATTATATCCTGTGCCGTCTGACAGATTAGAATTTTGGGACAAAATCCCTAAAGTTGATGGGGCTATTTCTACCCTTGCTAAACGTACTACTATTCCTACGTCAGATGGTACTTCGTTTAAGGATCCTTTAGATAGGAAAATTGAATCCTTTCTAAGAAAAGCTTATCTGTGTTCAGGTAATCTTCTTAGACCTGCTATATCTTTGGCTGATGTTGCTGCAGCTTCAACTTTCTGGTTGGAAACTTTAGCGCAACAAGTAACACATCATGATTCTCATGATATTATTATTCTTCTACAGCATGCTAATAATTTTATCTGTGATGCCATTTTTGATATTATCAGAGTTGATGTCAGGTTTATGTCTCTAGCTATTTTAGCTAGAAGAGCTTTATGGCTTAAAACTTGGAATGCTGATATGGCTTCTAAATCAACTTTACTTTCCATTTCTTTCCAGGGTAACAAATTATTTGGTTCTCAGTTGGATTCCATTATTTCAACTGTTACTGGTGGGAAAGGAACTTTTTTACCACAGGATAAAAAATCTAAAGGTAAAAGCAGGGCTAATAATCGTTTTCGTTCCTTTCGTTTCAACAAAGAACAAAAGCCTGATCCTTCATCCTCAGGAGCAGTTTCAGTTTGGAAACCATCTCCAGTCTGGAATAAATCCAAGCCAGCTAGAAAGGCAAAGCCTGCTTCTAAGTCCACATGAAGGTGCGGCCCTCATTCCAGCTCAGCTGGTAGGGGGCAGGTTACGTTTTTTCAAGGAAATTTGGATCAATTCTGTTCACAATCTTTGGATTCAGAGCATTGTTTCAGAAGGGTACAGAATTGGTTTCAAGATGAGACCTCCTGCAAAGAGATTTTTTCTTTCCCGTGTCCCAGTAAATCCAGTAAAAGCTCAAGCATTTCTGAAATGTGTTTCAGATCTAGAGTTGACTGGAGTAATTATGCCGGTTCCAGTTCCGGAACAGGGGATGGGGTTTTATTCAAATCTCTTCATTGTACCAAAGAAGGAGAATTCCTTCAGACCAGTTCTGGATCTAAAAATATTGAATCGTTATGTAAGAATACCAACGTTCAAGATGGTAACTGTAAGGACTATCTTGCCTTTTGTTCAGCAAGGGAATTATATGTCCACAATAGATTTACAAGATGCATATCTGCATATTCCGATTCATCCAGATCATTATCAGTTCCTGAGATTCTCTTTTCTGGACAAGCATTACCAGCTTGTGGCTCTGCCGTTTGGCCTAGCTACAGCTCCAAGAATTTTTACAAAGGTTCTCGGTGCCCTTCTGTCTGTAATCAGAGAACAGGTTATTGTGGTATTTCCTTATTTGGACGATATCTTGGTACTTGCTCAGTCTTTACATTTAGCAGAATCTCATACGAATCGACTTGTGTTGTTTCTTCAAGATCATGGTTGGAGGATCAATTTACCAAAAAGTTCTTTGATTCCTCAGACAAGGGTAACCTTTCTGGGTTTCCAGATGGATTCAGTGTCCATGACTCTGTCTTTAACAGACAAGAGACGTCTAAAATTGATTGCAGCTTGTCGAAACCTTCAGTCACAATCATTCCCTTCGGTAGCCTTATGCATGGTAATTCTAGGTCTTATGACTGCTGCATCGGACGCGATCCCCTTTGCTCGTTTTCACATGCGACCTCTTCAGCTCTGTATGCTGAAGCAATGGTGCAAGGATTACACGAAGATATCTCAATTAATATCTTTAAAACCGATTGTTCGACACTCTCTAACATGGTGGACAGATCACCATCGTTTAATTCAGGGGGCTTCTTTTGTGCTTCCGACCTGGACTGTAATTTCAACAGATGCAAGTCTCACAGGTTGGGGAGCTGTGTGGGGATCTCTGACGGCACAAGGAGTTTGGGAATCTCAGGAGGTGAGATTACCGATCAATATTTTGGAACTCCGTGCAATTTTCAGAGCTCTTCAGTTTTGGCCTCTTCTGAAGAGAGAATCGTTCATTTGTTTTCAAACAGACAATGTCACAACTGTGGCATACATCAATCATCAAGGAGGGACTCACAGTCCTCTGGCTATGAAAGAAGTATCTCGAATTTTGGTTTGGGCGGAATCCAGCTCCTGTCTAATCTCTGCGGTTCATATCCCAGGTATAGACAATTGGGAAGCGGATTATCTCAGTCGCCAAACGTTGCATCCGGGCGAATGGTCTCTTCACCCAGAGGTATTTCTTCAGATTGTTCAAATGTGGGAACTTCCAGAAATAGATCTGATGGCGTCCCATCTAAACAAGAAACTTCCCAGGTATCTGTCCAGATCCCGGGATCCTCAGGCGGAGGCAGTGGATGCATTATCACTTCCTTGGAAGTATCATCCTGCCTATATCTTTCCGCCTCTAGTTCTTCTTCCAAGAGTAATCTCCAAGATTCTGAAGGAATGCTCGTTTGTTCTGCTGGTAGCTCCGGCATGGCCTCACAGGTTTTGGTATGCGGATCTTGTCCGGATGGCCTCTTGCCAACCGTGGACTCTTCCGTTAAGACCAGACCTTCTGTCACAAGGTCCTTTTTTCCATCAGGATCTGAAATCCTTAAATTTAAAGGTATGGAGATTGAACGCTTGATTCTTGGTCAAAGAGGTTTCTCTGACTCTGTGATTAATACTATGTTACAGGCTCGTAAATCTGTATCTCGAGAGATATATTATAGAGTCTGGAAGACTTATATTTCTTGGTGTCTTTCTCATCATTTTTCTTGGCATTCTTTTAGAATACCGAGAATTTTACAGTTTCTTCAGGATGGTTTAGATAAGGGTTTGTCCGCAAGTTCTTTGAAAGGACAAATCTCTGCTCTTTCTGTTCTTTTTCACAGAAAGATTGCTATTCTTCCTGATATTCATTGTTTTGTACAAGCTTTGGTTAGTATAAAACCTGTTATTCAGTCAATTTCTCCTCCTTGGAGTTTGAATTTGGTTCTGGGAGCTCTTCAAGCTCCTCCATTTGAACCTATGCATTCATTGGACATTAAATTACTTTCTTGGAAAGTTTTGTTCCTTTTGGCCATCTCTTCTGCCAGAAGAGTTTCTGAATTATCTGCTCTTTCTTGTGAGTCTCCTTTTCTGATTTTTCATCAGGATAAGGCGGTGTTGCGAACTTCTTTTGAATTTTTACCTAAAGTTGTGAATTCCAACAACATTAGTAGAGAAATTGTGGTTCCTTCATTATGTCCTAATCCTAAGAATTCTAAGGAGAAATCGTTGCATTCTTTGGATGTTGTTAGAGCTTTGAAATATTATGTTGAAGCTACGAAATCTTTCCGTAAGACTTCTAGTTTATTTGTTATCTTTTCCGGTTCTAGAAAAGGCCAGAAAGCTTCTGCCATTTCTTTGGCATCTTGGTTGAAATCTTTAATTCATCTTGCCTATGTTGAGTCGGGTAAAACTCTGCCTCAAAGAATTACAGCTCATTCTACTAGGTCAGTTTCTACTTCCTGGGCGTTTAGGAATGAAGCTTCGGTTGACCAGATTTGCAAAGCAGCAACTTGGTCCTCTTTGCATACTTTTACTAAATTCTACCATTTTGATGTATTTTCTTCTTCTGAAGCAGTTTTTGGTAGAAAAGTACTTCAGGCAGCGGTTTCAGTTTGAATCTTCTGCTTATGTTTTTCGTTAAACTTTATTTTTGGGTGTGGATTATTTTCAGCAGGAATTGGCTGTCTTTATTTTATCCCTCCCTCTCTAGTGACTCTTGTGTGGAAAGATCCACATCTTGGGTAGTCATTATCCCATACGTCACTAGCTCATGGACTCTTGCTAATTACATGAAAGAAAACATAATTTATGTAAGAACTTACCTGATAAATTCATTTCTTTCATATTAGCAAGAGTCCATGAGGCCCGCCCTTTTTTTGTGGTGGTTATGATTTTTGTATAAAGCACAATTATTCCAATTCCTTATTTTATATGCTTTCGCACTTTTTTATCACCCCACTTCTTGGCTATTCGTTAAACTGAATTGTGGGTGTGGTGAGGGGTGTATTTATAGGCATTTTGAGGTTTGGGAAACTTTGCCCCTCCTGGTAGGAATGTATATCCCATACGTCACTAGCTCATGGACTCTTGCTAATATGAAAGAAATGAATTTATCAGGTAAGTTCTTACATAAATTATGTTGTTCATGGTCCGACCATGATCCAGTACTTGCAGACTTACAAATCAGTGACCCTTGTCCCCATAAAAATAGATGGTCTCTTCCGCGCAATATTCTAGCAGACATCCCCTTCAGGGAGGAGTTGCGGAGAGATCTTATAGATCTCATTCAACTCAATGACTATGGTCAGACTGCAGATGACACACTCTGGGGAGCCATCAAGGCGGTAACCAGAGGCTACATCATCCGCAAGCAAGCCCGCCTTAGGAAATTAGCTGGACTCTCCCTAGCCCAAGCCCACTGCAGACTTAGACTACTTGAATCTGCTAACAGAACCAACGTCACGGAAGCATTGTCATCCCAGATCTTAGCAGTGCACTCGCATATTAACTATCTAGAATTGCGGCGTACCCAAGAGAACCTCACAAGACTTAAACAGTTATTTTACTATAAAGGCAACAGGGCAGATACATTGTTAGCGAACAAACTGCGCCAGTGGAACAGCACGTCTCGTATACACCAAATCTTTTATAACAACAAGATTCACAAACTCCCCTCACAGATAGGGGACTGCTTCTCAGATTATTACTCCAAGCTCTACGATCTTGAGGGTACTGAGATCAAGGTCCCCGCCTCCACCCAACAGATCAGAGAATTTCTCGATTCTCTAAATCTACCCTCCCTATCGACGGAACAACAGGAGTCTTTGACTAATCCGTTCACTCAGTTGGAAGTTAAGCAGGTCATCCAGCGACTTAAATCTCTTAAGGCCCCGGGTCCTGATGGATTCCCTGCACAGTTCTACAAAACTTACAGCCAGGAACTTGTGCCGCTACTCCTTAGGCCAGACAAGGAGGTAGTTTTAAAAGGGAATTTTTGGAGGCTGAGATCATTATGATCCCCAAACCGAATAAGGACCCATCTCATTGCCCCAACTATAGACCTATTTCGCTTATAAACGTGGACATAAAAATCTACTCCAAGCTTATCGCAAATTGAATATGCAAACTCCTTCCTACCCTGGTTAACCCAGACCAAGTAGGGTTAATATATAATCGTGAGGGCCCAGATAACACCAGGCGCCTCATTAACATAGTTTGCGAATCAACGAGAATGTACAAGCCTTTCTCGGTTTTCTCTCTAGATGCCGAGAAGGCCTTTGATAGGGTCAGATGGAGCTACCTTTGGGAGACTCTGGATGCTTTTAAATTTCCCCCGACATACGTCTTGCGATCCAAGCTCTATATTCCAACCCCACGGCAACGGTTAGGGGGATGGGGTTCCATTCAACTTCATTCCCCATCCGAAATGGCACGAGGCAGGGCTGCCCTCTTTCCCCACTTCTGTTCGCCCTGGCAATTGAGCCACTTGCAGAAACAATACGCACCAACAAAGATTTGGTGGGTATCACGCTTTCGGGCTCTAAACATAGCATTGCCTTATTTGCTGACGATGTGACAGTGTTCTCAGCTGACCCCCTTCGTACAATCCCTAAACTCCTGGATGTGCTCGAGTCCTTTGGCTCTCTTTCCTTTTACAAACTTAACGCCCCTAAATCAGAAATCTACTGGTGGGGTTTCTCCCAACATTACATCTTGGCCCTCCAGAGGCAATTCAATTTCAAATGGTCTAGTAAATATATCACGCACCTTGGAGTTAAAATATCTAACGACCTGAAGCAGATGGTCAAAGATAACTTCTTACCCCTGCTGGCAGACCTGCGAGCGTTAAAAAATACTTGGGATCACAAGAGCATTTCTTGGATGGGCCGCATAGCCTCTCTCAAGATGTTGTTTCTTCCGCGGCTCACCTATCTGTTTAGGTGCCTACCTATTAGAGTACCCACCCACCTATTGCTGCAATTCCAAAGCGAGTGCACCAAATTCATCTGGCAGAATAAAACCCCTAGGATAGCCCATAAAACACTCCAGTTCCCGGTCCATTTGGGGGGACTGGCCTCCCCATCCATAGTAAAGTATTACGAGGGAGCCATGCTCACGCATATCTCTCAGTGGGGAGTACTCCATTCTCAAGACAGGTGGAGGGATATCGAACAAGCTTCGCTGCCTTTTGACATCTATTTAAAGGATCTAATTTGGACCCCGGTCCATAGTCGTAGAACCTTGAACATCCACAATTATGTGGTCACAGACTGCTTGGCGGTTTGGGATAAAATCCGGCACCGCAAACTGATCGCGCCACACCCCTCCCCGATTACATCTATTCCGGGCCTTTTTACAGGGCTTCCTGAGACACACCCCAACACATGGGCTAGAATGGGGGTGAAACAAGTTTCAGATCTTTGGCCCACGACTAGTGGGGACGGCTATTTCATGTTATCTAGGGACAGACCTGGGGACGATGTCCCACCCTACCTTCACTTTGAGCTTACTAGGATAAAGAGCTTCCTATCTAGCTGGGGTTTTTCCCCCTCCAATTCTCGTCCACTTACCCCATGGGAATCTATGTGGAAGGGTGGACGTAGACTCCACAAGCCCCTGTCGAGACATTACTGTCTGCTAGAGGGTACGGTGCCCTCAGACCTGGCCCCGCATCTGAGTAAGTGGGACACTACTCTTCACACTAGAATCTCGGCTGGCGCCTGGCAAGGGTCTCTTACCCTGACCAAAAAATCTTTGCATTGTGTGACAATGTTTGAAACGCACTATAAAGTCATTTCTCAATGGTATCTGGTCCCAGTGCGATTAGCCAAGATGTTCCCGACGTCCTCTCCACAATGCTGGAGAGAATGTGGGGCCCAGGGAAGCATGCTCCACATTTGGTGGGAATGCCCCAGGTTGTCTCATCTGTGGAACCTATGTTTCCGCACTCTATCTACTCTCAAGATACAATTGCCTAAAAGCCCTGCCACAGCACTTCTACACTTAAACTTACAAGCCCTTCCCAAACATCAACAGATCTTTTGTGTCTATCTCCTAACATCAGTCAAAACTTGTATAGCTAAATGCTGGAAGAAAGCTTCTCCCCCTTGCTGGTCCGATATCCTTAGGAATATGGCCTACCTACATGTTATGGAAAGGGACATTTTCTATAGTTTGGACAGAAGTGACTTGTTTGAAATGATCTGGGCTGACTGGACGGAAATGCACGACACCACATGGCTCCCCCAGGTTAGGGTATAGGAATACAGGTATCTTCTGCCTCAGACTAACTCTGATAGGTGCCCCCCCTCCCCCCTCTCCCTCCCCACTCATATTGATGAACCCCCCCTTTTCCTTCCCCCTCCCCACTCTTTTTTGATAATCTCTCAGAAATGTACTGACTTCTATCTCTGATACTTCAATGATTCAGTTGTATCCTATATATTCATTTTTTTTTCTCTTTCATTTGTTTATGTTCTAATCTAGTACTTTATGTTATGGTTTGTACTTTAATGTGCAGGGGACTTGCGAGTCCCCAGTCAGTGTTATACTAGTTAAAACAAATAAAAATCTTTGATTTAAAAAAAAAATTACTAGAAATTAAGCTCCTTGCAGTGAGTTTGCAATTATATTTAAGAACTGCAACACCGTGGGACAAATACTACCACTAGACTTTTTAAGATTTTTTGAAGCAGAAAGTCATAGTACTACACAAGTTTGGATACTCTTTGGCATGGTCCTTAATTTATACCTTAGATGGCAAACGCTAAAAATACTGCATTGTAAGTACACAGAGGTAAGTTCTTCTTGAACACAAGATTGTAAGCTCTTTGAGCAATGTATTTCATGAATACACTAGAGTGTAAGCTCATTGGAACAGGGTTTGCACTTACCCCTTGGAAATCCTTTGGAGTAGGGACTCCCATTGTACCAAATAAATGTTATGTATTCTTGTTAATAGAGGGAGATAAACCCTCCACTGAATTTAGACTAGCAAACAATAAATACACAATGCGTGGAACATTCAATCATTCACAAATTGCATGATTAAGGGAGGTTTGCTCCCGAAACGTTGCTGTCGTTGTGCTCAATAAATTATTGAATACCACAAAAAAAAAAAAAAAAAAATGCGAGCATGCTTTTATCTTAAATTGACACTATACCCAAAAATTAAATTTTGTGATTCAGATTGAGCATGAAATTTCAAGCAAATTTCGAATTTACTCCTATTATCAAATTATCTTCATTCTCTTGGTATCTTTATTTGAAATGCAAGAATGTAAGTTTACATGCCGGCCCATTTTTTGTGAACAACCTGGGTTGTCCTTTCTGATTGGTGGATAAATTCATCCACCAATAAAAAAGTGCTGTCCAGAGTACTGAAACAAAAAAAAAGCTTAGATGCCTTCTTTTTTAAAAAAAATTATAGCAAGAGAACAAAGAAAAATTGATAATAGGAGTAAATTAGAAAGTTGCTTAAAATTGCATGCTCTTTCTGAATTACAAATTAACAAATTTGGGTTCATTGTCCCTTTAAGTGTAGCCAAACCTACAAATGATGTAAAGTTTAATGTAGCAATGAGCTTGTCACGTGGGTACTGAAGGTCTAGTATGTTGTCTATTTAAATATAAAAATATAAGTTTTATTTCTATAAGCTATATAATGCAGCACACAAAAACACTAGAAACAAAACCCTTGTATTAATTAATTTATAAAAGAAGATCACAGAACTATATTTTCAAAAAGTGAAAAACCTACTACTACTACTAACTGGCAAGAAGTAAAATTCTATTTTTTTGTTTATATTTTTTCTTCTATGGTAATTGTTGATAATGTACTTCCATTTTATATTATAAATGCGCTGATGACAATCTACAGGTGATTTGCATTCGGCAGGTTTTCAACACTTTTCATTTCCAGACAATTACGTTTGCAGAATTTTGGAGTTTTGGGCAGGTGAAAAATTGTCAGTAGTTTGCATGGAGTCAAAATTTTAATCCCAATCACAATCCATTTTCTCAATTCTTTTCAACAGGTGATCAAGACTAATTTAGATTTATAGAAATAGACACTTTAAAGGATTACAAATTCATTTTTTTTTGCTCACAAACGGACCACAAATTATATATACCATACATACATATAACCTAATTTACCTACATTTTACTCCAACGATGCTGCTTATTGTTATAAAATATAATTTTATTTTTCTTTGATGACGTCAGTAAATCCAACCCTCAAATATGGGCCATACATGATTAAAATCAATGACCAATCGGATCTCTAGTTAATGAATTTGTTTATCCGATGATTTCATCACCCTGCGCTTATGCATTTGGATCGTATAATTTGCGCATGTGCATATTCCCTCCATGATGTCAAAATTACCCACACAGTAATTTGAATCGTGCATGTGCATTTGATAGAGAAATCGATTCAATAGGTTGTCCAGGCTTTGTATATAGAAACCGTATGTTATCACTACAATTTTTTTTATTGCTGTTTAAAATCACCAACTAAATAAGTTACTTATTTAAAAGTTTCATTACCAAAAGTTTATAAGTATTATACCAGTTAGTTGCTGGATTTATTTGGTGATTTTCACTCCACATCGTATATAAGGTAATTTATTTTAATCATTCTAATATTGTCTATCACTGATATATATAATATAAAAATGTTGGCGCCCCTGCATTTCTGTCAGATAATGCACCACTTTGCCCAGAAAATTGTTGCAATTACAAATGTTTAGGCATTCTCATGTTTATTTCTTTTGTTTATATTGGTATGACACAAAAATCTGGAGAGAAAAAAAGACAAATCGGACACATTCCACGCAAAACTCCAAAAATGGACTGGACAAAATTATTAGAAAACAACGGTAACAACTGAATAGTACTCACTGTTTCTTCGGCGTCCTCGCCAGACTGATAGCTCTCTTTAGTCAGTGGATGATGCGTGTATCTTTTGCCCAATCAGTTCAAGGGAGTGATGTGCGCGCACTTATTCAAAAGGAAAAAACAGCTGATCTCTTTTTCAAACTCCTACCGCTTCATTTTTTGACAATCTCAACAGTTTCAAATGAATTGGTTATGGGAGTTCATCTGAGTAGCTTAAACGCGTAGATGTTCTAATTCACGACTCCACATTATCTAGATACAAACCTCGGATGAACTCCCATAACCAATTCATTTGAAACTGTTGAAATTGTAAAAATATGAAGCGGTAGGAGTTTGAGAAAGAGATCAGCTGTTTTTTCCTTTTGAATAAGTGCGCGCATTTTACTCCCTTGAACTGACTGGGCAAAAGATACACACATCATCCACTGAAAAGAGAGCTATAGGTCTGGCGGGGATGCTGAAGAAAAAGTGAATACTATTCAGTGTGAACACAAGTCACATCACTTGCACCCAGAGGGGTGACTACAACAATTGTTACACTTTTAGAAGAGACACTTGAGGTCTGTAACTATTGCGAATACATCAGTAACTTTGTATCCATTTACTACAATCGGATATTAACACTGCTCATATCGGTAGAAATGGTCCAATATCAGAGGCTGCAAAACTCAAATTGTTTTGATAATCAAGACATAGCGTATACCCTAAATATTTTTAAAAAGGACTGCTCAAACAAAAGGGTTGAATTTATCAACTTACCCATTATTAAGAGAGATTTACACACTTGCTAACTGTCACTCTTACCAACGGATGAATTCAGGAATTATGCATTTAGAGACTATACAATATAGCGCTAAGCTACCGCTTCTATTTAAAGTCTAAGGTTTTACAGTGTCAATATTTGCCGCCCAGGATTTAACCAATTGGGAATGTGTATTTGCGGTTAGATATGAAATTCCGCTTATAATTTATATTGCAAGTTTAGGAATGTATTTTTAATAGGTGTTTTAATAGATTCAGAATATCAGGACACCGGTGTCGTTACTTTTACTGAATTTATTTTTACTGAACATATTTTATATCACATCAAATCTAGCATCAAATGTGTAGAAATTGTTATATGAATTATTGCTGTTCATGAATTTTATAAACTATTAAAATATTTTTGTATTATATACAGTATATTGTGCCATTATAATTTCAAATGTTACAGGGGCCAAGATCAATATCTTTTTTTAGTTCCTATTTGTTATTCAAATTTGTATTTATAAAGTATAATTTTTCACACAGTAGGCCATGAGGTGCCACCCACACCCTACATATGGACAAAATTATCGGCACCCTCAATTTAATATTTGGTAGCACACCCCTTGGAAAAAATAACTGAACTCAATCGCTTCCTGTGACCATCAATGAGTTTCTTACACCTCTCTACTGGAATTTTGGACCACTCTTCTTTCGACAACTGCTCAAGGTCTCTCAGATTAGAAGAGTTCCTTTTCCCAACTGTTGTTTTGAGATCTCTCCACAGGTGCTCTATGGGATTGAGATCTGGACTCATTGCTGGCCAGTTCAGTACTCTTCAGCACTTTGTCTTAAACCATTTCTAGGTGCTTTTTGATGTGTGCTTTGGGTCATTGTCCTGCTGTAATACCCATGACCTCTGATGGAGACCCAACTTTCTGACACTGGGCCGCCTGATGAACATTTCACTTCAGCTTCTTCACAATTTCTTGCCTTGTGAAGAAGCTGAGGCGAAATGCGCATCAGACGACCTTTACCTGGTGTATAATGTACAGAAATATGTGTGAAAAATGTTCCACATATACTACTATATTGATTATTTAATTTAATTTAATTTAACTTTACTGGTTCGTTGAGGGGCTGTGCAGTACTGCTATTACTATTGGGATAGTTTCCCCTTTCTTTATTTAGAGCATATATTTCCCTTGTTGCCTCTCCGGATAGTGAACTTAGGCCATATTACCTTGTAACAGCTAGTTGTTACTAGTTTTTGTTAGTTAAGAGGTGTATATATCTCACTGTACTATATAAATTAGGCTCACATCGTATAGTGTTATTACCCATTATTTGTTTTTTTATGGTTTCGGAATATTTATATATTTTTTAATTACTCAATATTATGTTATTTTTTTAATTCTTATGTTTTTCATGTTTTATGTCGTTATTACCTTTTATATATACTACATACTAAGCGAGTACTCTTTAGGGTGTATCTTTTCCTTACATTTATACTGCCAATAATTTTTTCCAGTCAATTTTTGGAGTTTGCGTGGAATGTGTCAGATTTGGCTTTTTTATCTGTTTTTTTGTTTCAAACCTATACAAACAAAAGAAATAAACATTTAATTGCAACAATTTTCTGGGTGAAGTGGTGCATTATCTGAAAGAAATGCAGGGGTGCCAATATTTTTGGCCATGACTATACTATATATATATATATATATATATATATATATATATATATTTACATATATAAATTCAGTTTGTTGAAATACTACTTAAAAATATTAATATGCATTTAATATATATATATATATATATATATATATATATATATAAATATTTTAATAACCTATTTTAATAACCTATTTTCTGATCATCCATGTATTAATAATCTAACAATTTTTTAACCATAATTCTGAATTTTGATTTATTTAATTTTCTATAAAGTTATTTTCCAAGTGCTGCCTGTAAATAAAACTGTTTTTTTGTGTTATTATTTTAAGTGACGTTTATTATATTTGATGCTATTGATTATTGATTTACTTCCAATAATATATAAAATATTATAATAAATAAATTGCTTGTTCTTAACAATTTTAAGATATGTTTATGTTCATAGGATCACTGCACTTTTATTTAGTACTAGGCGATAAGCCTGCCCAGATGGTAGTCTATGTTTAAAAAATACAAACCCCCAAGCTAAAAGTATAATTACAGAAAAAAATAAACAAAGCTATCCAAAATAAAAAATCTAATACTAAACTACCAATAGCCCTTAAAAGGGCCTTTTGTAGGGCATTGCCTTAAGTTAAACATTTTATGGGCAATCAGCTCTTTTACAGCCCATTAAAACCCTAATCTCAAAAATAAAAATAAAAATCCAAAAATAAAAAAAAAAATCCTAAAATTAAGCCCCAAATAGGTACTCACCATTCTTGAAGTTCGGCGGAGAAGGTCTTTTTCCAGGTGGCTCCATCATCTTCTATCTTCATCCTGTGCAAAGGCGGTGTGGAGTGGTCTTCCCCGATGTGCGGATCCAGAGCGGCGGTCCTCGGAGACGTGGAGGCTCCTCTTCATCCGATGTCCGTCACACACTGAAAATTGAATGCAAGGTACCGTATTCAATTTGGGATACCTTGCATTCCTATTGGCTGAAATGTTTAAATGTTTAAATATGAAAAGACAATATCACAGATTCAGTAAAAAAGTTTGTCTTTATTTGGCTCAAAAATAATGAGCCAAATAAAGACAAACTTTTTTACTGAATCTGTGATATTGTCTTTTCATATTGGGAAGGAGCCGGTAACCTGCAATATACACTGTGAGTAGATATTCACCTTTGTATGGTGTATTGTCTGATATTTCAGCACCACTATTTTGCACCTAGAGTTATACAACCGAGGAAGGAAAGGAAAGGAAGATACCAACGACTGATACAAGCTGAACCAGCGCCTCCAGCTAGCACACCTGATCACATGAAGAGGAGCCTCCACTCCTCTGATGACCGCCACCGCTGTAGACCGCCGCTGAGAACTGCCGCTGAGGAACCGTGCATTGGGGAAGCCAGCTCCACACCTCCGCTCCACGCTGCCTTCGCTCCGGATGAAGATAGAAGATGATGGAGCCGTCTGGAAGAAGACCTTCTCTGCCAGACTTCAGGAACGGTGAGTACCTATTTGGGGTTTAGTTTAAGGATTTTTTTAAGATTAGGGATTAATGGGCTGTAAAAGAGCAATGCCCATACAAATGCCCCTTTAGGGGCAATGGGTAGTTTAGGTTTTTTTAGTTTTAGTTTTTTTTTATTTTGGGGGGTTTGGTGGGTGGGGGGTTTTACTGTTAGGTGGTAATTGGTAATTTTTGTAAGTAAAAGAGCTGTTTAACTTTTAAGGACTATTTGTAGTTTATTTTATATTAGGTGGTGTTTTTATTTTGGGGGGCTTTTTATTTTCGTAGGGATTAGGTTTAATTTTTTAATTTTTGATAATTTTGTTTATTTTTTTCTGTAATTTTATTACTATTTTTTATAATTTTAGATAATTTTTTGTAATTTAATGTTAGGTTTTATTTAAGTGTATCTTAGTATTGGGGTTATTTAGGGGGTGTTAGGTTAGGGGGCTTAGTAAGTAAATTAGTTATTTGTGTTTTGGGAGGTTTGGTGTTTTAGGGGTTAATAGATTAATTAGGATTTTTGAGATGTGGGGGTTTGGCAGCTTAGGGGTTAATAGGCTAATTAGGTTTATTGCGATGTGTTGGTTTGGCGGTTCAGGGGTTAATAGATTAATTACGATGTGGGGGGTTGGCGGTTTAGAGGTTAATATTTTAATTATGTTATTTGCGGATCAGGGGTTAATTACTTTATTATTATTCGATGTGGGGGTTTGCGGTTTAGGTGTTTGTTAATACTTCGTGTGGGAGGTTATGTTTTCTTTTTGGTTAGATTTTGTGCGGGCCGTTACGTGCTTTTTATTTATTTCTTGCGGGCGGTTGCATGTTTTTTGTTATTTTGTGCGGATGGTTGCATGTTTTTTTTTAAGGCTTCAAGTTTGCCTACGCTGCATCCAGGTGGATTATGAAATTGGTAGGGTGGTGAAAGAATCCACCCTGCAGTGGATTCTTTCACCACCGTGCTATTTTCGGAATCCACCGGAATGCAGCTTTGCTGCATATAGGGGGATTCTTTTGGCTGCGCGCGCAGCCAACATTTTTTTAGCTGCCTCGCGTAGCCAACATTCCTTTAAGGATGCGTGGGCAACTGGCGAGCACAACGGACACGTTACAAACTTGATTATAGTATAGATTAGTAACTATTACACAGGTTAATTCAAAAGCATGTGCAATTACATACAGGTAGTGCAGAATTATTAGGCAAATTAGTATTTTGGCTTCAATAAGAGAAAGTGGAGGCTGCTTCCATAAAACAATTCCTTTATTGATTCGTTAAAAAACGGCAAAACACAGCAAGGTTAGGACATGGTGTAGAAGGCGCAGCACAGTCTGGCTTACGCGTTTCGGATGAAATCCGTAGTCATAGCCTACTGTGCTGTGCTCTACACCTGTTTAAAACTAGTTAAAACAAGTGTGATTGGTGCACACATAAAGACACGCCTTCAGGTTGTAACCAATGCCTACAATGTTTAAGTTTAACCCACTAGTGCCTGGACCGCACCTTATAATACAAAACAATAGCTTATACAATCGTGATATATATACACTGCAACAAATATGTGCAAAACCAATATTGTAATATATTACTAATCACAAGAAGTCAAATATTGGGTATTAGTAAATTAGTATTTTGACCACATCATTCTCTTTATGCATGTTGTCTTACTCCAAGCTGTATAGGCTCGAAAGCCTACTACCAATTAAGCATATTAGGTGATGTGCATCTCTGTAATGAGAAGGGGTGTGGTCTAATGACATCAGCACCCTAAATCAGGTGTGCATAATTATTAGGCAACTTCCTTTCCTTTGTCAAAATGGGTCAAAAGCAGGACTTAACAGGCTCAGAAAAGTCAAAAATAGTGAGATATCTTGCAGAGGGATGCAGCACTCTTAAAATTGCAAAGCTTCTGAAGCGTGATCATCGAACAATCAAGCGCCTCATTCAAAATAGTCAACAGGGTCGCAAGAAGCATGTGGAAAAACCAAGGCGCAAAATAACTGCCCATGAACTGAGAAAAGTCAAGCGTGCAGCTGCCAAGATGCCACTTGCCACCAGTTTGGCCATATTTCAGAGCTGCAACATCACTGGAGTGCCCAAAAGCACAAGGTGTGCAATACTCAGAGACATGGCCAAGGTAAGAAAGGCTGAAAGACGACCACCACTGAACAAGACACACAAGCTGAAACATCAAGACTGGGCCAAGAAATATCTCAAGACTGATTTTTCTAAGGTTTTATGGACTGATGAAATGAGAGTGAGTCTTGATGGGCCAGATGGATGGGCCCGTGGCTGGATTGGTAAAGGGCAGAGAGCTCCAGTCCGACTCAGACGCCAGCAAGGTGGAGGTGGAGTACTGGTTTGGGCTGGTATCATCAAAGATGAGCTTGTGGGGCCTTTTCGGGTTGAGGATGGAGTCAAGCTCAACTCCCAGTCCTACTGCCAGTTTCTGGAAGACACCTTCTTCAAGCAGTGGTACAGGAAGAAGTCTGCATCCTTCAAGAAAAACATGATTTTCATGCAGGACAATGCTCCATTACACGCGTCCAAGTACTCCACAGCGTGGCTGGCAAGAAAGGGTATAAAAGAAGAAAATCTAATGACATGGCCTCCTTGTTCACCTGATCTGAACCCCATTGAGAACCTGTGGTCCATCATCAAATGTGAGATTTACAAGGAGGGAAAACAGTACACCTCTCTGAACATTGTCTGGGAGGCTGTGGTTGCTGCTGCACGCAATGTTGATGGTGAACAGATCAAAACACTGACAGAATCCATGGATGGCAGGCTTTTGAGTGTCCTTGCAAAGAAAGGTGGCTATATTGGTCACTGATTTGTTTTTGTTTTGTTTTTGAATGTCAGAAATGTATATTTGTGAATGTTGAGATGTTATATTGGTTTCACTGGTAAAAATAAATAATTGAAATGGGTATATATTTGTTTTTTGTTAAGTTGCCGAATAATTATGCACAGTAATAGTCACCTGCACACACAGATATCCCCCTAAAATACCTATAACTAAAAACAAACTAAAAGCTACTTCCAAAACTATTCAGCTTTGATATTAATGAGTTTTTTGGGTTCATTGAGAACATGGTTGTTGTTCAATAATAAAATTAATCCTCAAAAATACAACTTGCCTGATAATTACATTTTAAAACACTTTGAAAGTGCTACAATTATCCTGTTTTGCATTTAATTAATCTGATAGAGCATGCAATTTTATTAAAATGTAAAATCACATAAACAAAATGTATCTGTGTAATTTTTATTTTTATTGTAAAAGCAGGATTGTATGCTTAGGATCATGCACATTTTTGGTTCTGAACTTTTGTAGCACGTCAAGATTGGTGTCTAAATGTAGACAACAATATGCAAGCACTATCAATATTGATTAAAAAAAAGCTTTTCCTAAGCCTACACATTTCTGTATTTGCTATTTTGATTTTAAAAATCTGTAATTTAAGTTTAGGAATAGGGACAATTATGTTTCAGCAGTTTTCAGTAGTGCATGCTGATTGGTTGCTAAATGTATCCACCAATCAGCAGACGCTAATCAGGTGCTGTACCCAAAAGTGGGCCTAGTCCTAACATTACATTCCTGCTTTAGCTATCTGTATTAGAAACTCCAGGAATGCAAGGTTAGGAGATTACCCATTTTTGGGTACAGCACCTGAGTAGTACCTGCTGATTGGTTTCTAAATGTATCCAACAATCAGCATGTGCTACTCATGTGCTGTACCAAAAAATGGTCCTTTTCCTAAGCTTACATTCCTGCTTTTTATAACAAAGATAGCAAAAGCAGGAATGTAAGCTTAGGATAGGGCCCATTTTTGGTTCAGCACCTGAGTGGTGCATGGAAACAGTGCTGCCATCCATTTTGCTTTTGCAAATGGATAACATTCTTGAAAAACTGTTGCCATATATGCACGCTCCTGATCCCTGATTTTCAACAAAAGTTTACAGAAGTAAATTAAAAAAATGTTTAAAATTGCATGCTCTATCTGAATCATTAAAGAAAAAAAATGGGTTTAATGTCCCTTTAATTAAGAACAACTGTAATATAAGGTGTGAATCGGGCCATTGTGTATGTCAGTTTCAGTTGTATTCCCAGTTTCAGTCCTGAAAGGGACAGTCTACTACAGAATTTTTATTGTTTAAAAAGATAGATGATCCTTTTATTACCCATTCCCCAGTTTTGCATAACCAACACAGTTATATTAATATATTATTTACCTCTGTGATTACCTTGTATCTAAGCCTCTGCAGACTGCCCCCTTATTTCAGTTCTTTTGACAGACTTGCATTTTAGCCAATCACTGCCCCCTTATAAGTAACTCCACGGGCGAATACATTTTAGTTTGTAATCACCCCAAAGACACGCTTCCCATATTGGCTGAAACTAAAACCTTGTTGTTAGGAGCCGATATTGAAAATATTGTGTTCATGGCCTAAATCAGGTAAATTAGGAATACACCAAAAATGCTCAATTCTTAACTAAATTCAGTTTTCAAAACTAGTTCTCATGTCTGCCACCAAACTCAAAACCGAGAAAAAAAATCCCAGCTACTATCATGTCAGTATGATCTAGTCATCAGCAATCTGCTGCATTGTCTGTTTTTTTGTATTTCTAATGAAAGTTTGAAAAGGACCACAATGTGCCCCAAATTAAGCAAGGTATGGACAAAATGATGGTCCCATCTATCGGTTATTTAAACAAAATATTTTAGCAGCAGTAGAAACAAAGTGCAATGGTGAACTACATATAAGAAGCCAATAAAAGAGGGAAATTAATCTATAATGCATAATATTTTTTACTCATCATAACTATCTACACAGATAGTGTTAAATGTACTTTATGTACAATCTCTTGACAGGTTTATTAGAAGGCAGCATGTGCTTTAACAAACTAAACAGTTTTAGCCAGTATTAGTGCATTGTGCAACTTGCATTGTAGGCAACATAAGTACTTTTACTTTATTTACAAAGTCTGAGCCCACTTTGTGACCAAGAAGAACAAAATGAAGCACCAAATTAACACTTCCTATGCCAGGGATCAGGGGTGAGGGAAATGTAATTCTTAGATTTGGGCAAAAGTTTCCTCCTAATGGGAAAACTTACTGGTATGGTTTGTAACCATACCCATGGTTTGTAAGATAAAACAATAATACAAACATTGACAAATAGGTAATGCAAAATCAGGATTATCGCTAGGAGAAATCAATAAGGCAGTTAATTGCTGCAAACTTAAAAACACAATTTCCACGTAATCACTTGAAGATAAGGGGATGTATAGAGGATGTGTTTAGTCTTTGAAGCAAACGTTTGTTTGTAGTAAGTGCGTACTTTAATATTGAGGGTTATAACTATACATTGTGATAAAAGACATTTGCAGCATCTTAATAAACTGTGCCTTAGGATACAGGTGTTGGAAAGCACGTCACAAGTCTTTGGTTTTGCCTAGTTTGTAATTCAAAGGCACTGAAAGATGTGTTTTATCTCTTACAGCTCTGTTAGCATGATTAAACAATACACTATGTGGTGTAGGCAGAGCTCTGACAACTTGCCCCTTGCACTCAATTGCTGTAATTTCATATTATATTCGAATATCTTCAAATAAAAAAACGTATAAACAATAGCATCAAGTATGTGAAGCTAGTTATTTGTTTAATCATTTGAATTTTAAAAGTATTTTTCACAAAATAATACTATAAAAGAGAAAGGAACAGTCTGTAACGTACAGCTACACATTAAAGCAAAAAAGAAAGCAGAACCCCGAACTCCAAAATGAAGGTAGGGGTAATTGACCCCTATTGGCTGAATGTAGTTCAGCTTAAGGTCAAGGGGGCGTGGCTGGAGGCAAAGTTTTAAATTCGCTGGTGTATAGTGGATTTGCGCTCTTTTTCAGTCACTTACCTGAGCGGGAGAAGAACGGCTTCAGTGCTTACCTGCCATGGACGCACTGCTACAGGAACTGACGGTGATGGCCAGAGGAAGAGGAGTCGAGTGGATCCGGGAGCAGCTGAAGACGCTGGAGGAGCCTTGCGCGGGGACGTCAGGAGTTGTGGGAGTCAGCGGTTCCAGGAAGAAGAGACCGGTGAGATCAGCTGGTTGAGTCCTGAAGCATCCAGCTTGAAGAGGAAGTCGTCGGCGAAGACCGGGCGGAGAGGTTCTTCAAGCAAGAGGCCGGTGGCGGAGAAGGCGACAGGATCCGGTGCAGTAACGGCGCATGGCGGTGACGTCATTGTGCCCCGGAGCTCCGGTGAGACTACAGGAGCAGAAAAGTCGGTGACGGGTAATGTGGGGTCTGGTGGGGGCGCAATGTGGAGGGTAGTGTGGCGGTAGTACAGGGGCCAGGGGGGCATGTATAATGGCGGCAATGTGTTTGTGGTATATGTTAGGTAGGTTTATAGCTATCGGGTATGTTTGTTTTTATTCTTTGGGGGGGAAGGCTGTCAATTTTCTACCTGGCAGTGAGGGGGTTAATATTGGGCCATGTACTTTGGTTACAGCATAGTTAATGTTCTGAGTATGCTGGGGTATTTATGTTTATATAGTTTTATAAAGGGGTCCATTATTCTAATTTTCTTTTGGCTGTTTTTTATTTATTAATAAAAAATAATAATAAAAAAAAAAATGTAATAAAAATTTTGAATGGTAAAGTTCGTTAATATAAAAAAAAAAAAAAAAAAAATGCTTTTTAATTTTGGTTTGTTGCATATTTCCTTGTTTAAATGTTTTCCTTTTGGTTTTATGGCATGGGTTTTTGTTTTGTTATGAAGTAATTGTATGTCAGGTTCTAAAAAAAAAAAAAAAAAAAAAAAAAAAGGTTTTTTTTCTTTGATAGGTTGCAAATTTATGTTTTTTCCTAAAGTTTTATAGGTTGTTCCTGAATAGGTAGGTACTATTTTGGTTTGGGTTACTGCTTACGCAGGTTGCTAAATTTAGGTTTGAGCAGTTCATGAAGTTTGAGGTTGGACTATGAGGTTGTTTTGTTTTAAAAAAAAAAAAAGATTATAGGAAAAGGGTGATAGTGGGGTATTTTAAAGATAGTAATTTGGGGGTGAGAGCTAATGTCTCTAATTCTTTCATGCAGTGGTTTATCAGGAAGCACACAGCCTTTCTAGTGGAGGAGAAGAGGCCCCTACACCTCAAAGGGACCCGGTTATGGAGCCGCTGCTGGTACTGGGTGCTGGCAGCGACTTTGAGGAGGAAGAGGAGATCGAGGAACCTGCGTTACCTGGACCGAGTACGGCTGGTCAGGTAGGCGATGCGTCTACCCTGGTGCAGCTTTTGAAGTTATTATCCCCTGAGAGGGGTGTGAGGGTTTCAAGGGGGAGCAGGGTTATTGAGAGTAGGATTAGAGAGAGGGAAGGGGTGCAGGGGAGTTGGTCATCAGGGAGGGGTCAAGCACTCACACCTTCCCATGCTTTGCAGTCCCCAGGATCTTGAGATATTACGGTGCCCAGCAGGCATCAAAGAAGGAGGTCAAGGTCGGGTCACGGCCGACGGAGATCACGTTCACCTTTAAGAAGATCTACTGTTATTCATTCACCTACTTGGGCGAGGGTTGAGAGTTCAAAAAGCAATAGAAGAAGAGAGAGAGGACGTTCACCTTCTAGGAAATCGAGTGGGAGCAAGAGGACAGGCGAGAGCGTTAGAAGGAGAGAGGAGTTAGTGGCAACTCAGGACATTCCCAGTGTTGGAGCAGATAATCGGGAGAGTACAAGGACGGCCCCCCAGTCTTCAGTTGAGTCAGCTGGGGGTGCTGTGGTGGAAGGATCGGGTTTGAAGTGTGGAGAACGTGAGAAGCTGCTGAATGGTTTGAATGCATTGTTGGCTAGTTTGGAGGCTCCAAGGGGGGGGGAGTCGGCCGAAAAGGCATGGACCCCGGGAGCCATTGTGGCTCCGGCTGAGTCAGTTGCGTCGGTGAGTGGAGCTGTTTCGGTTTCCCAGGTGTCGGCTGTTTCGGTTTCGGGTAGTTCAATTAAGGTAGCTGAGGAAGCCTTGAGGCGTCCGTGCTTATGTTCCATCGGTCCTTTGGGGATTCATCTAACTGTGGAAGTTAAAGAAAAAATATGGAAGAGGGAATCCCTAGAAATTTTTTCTTTGTTGCCGCTGGACCAAGTGGTGGAGTTAAAGGAGGATGATAAATCCGAAAAAGGCAAGAAGGAGGAAGATGAAAGAAAAAAGAGGTACAGGAAGTTACCTAAGACCCTAGGTAATTGGTCGAGAGCCTTTTGCATTCTTGCTAGTGTGGTAACGGAGAAGTGCCCGGATCAGGGTGGTTCTTTATTTTGTTATTTCGATGAGATTCCGAATGCTTACCGTACTTATGGTGGTATGGCATGGTGGCGATATGACGAGAAGTTTCGTCAGAGACTGGCAGTGAGACCAGAAATGCGATGGGACGATCGTGACATGGGCATTTGGCTCGAGATCATGACTCCTCTAAGGGGTCAGCCTTTTCGTGGTTCAGGGGTCGGTTACTCTGGCCCCTCAGTTAGTTCGGGATCTGCAATCTCAATGCGTAAGGGATTATGCTTCCAATTTAATGATGGAGCATGCCAGTTTGGAGCAAATTGTAAATTCAGACACAAACTCTCTGGGTGTGGCGGTAGCCACAGTTTTTCCCGGTGTTTCAAAAAAGGAAAGATTGTTAGTAAGCAAGGGGAATCTACTCCTTCAAGCTCAGACTCCGGTGAAGGTAGGAAGGATGGTGGTTTGGTTAGAGGCTTACGCCAATAAATGGGGAAAACGAGATGATGCTGAGCTGCTTCTTTCCGGCTTCAGCTCAGGTTTTGCAATTCCTTTTAAGGAAAGTGCTGGTGGGAAATTTAGTGGGAATTTGAAGTCAGCCAGGGAATTCCCTAAGGTGGTTAGAAAGAAGTTGCAAAAAGAGGTTTCTTTGGGGAGAATGGCAGGCCCATTTGTTTCTCCTCCTTTGGAGAATTTGCAAATTTCTCCATTAAGAGTAGTTCCTAAGAGGGTTGTGGGTCAATTTCGTTTGATCCATCACCTGTCTTACCCAAAGGGTTTTTCCGTCAATGATGGCATTGATCCGGACTTGGTCTCGGTTAATTATGCGTCATTCGACAAAGTGGTTGATTTGGTTCGGGTTGCTGGCCGGGGAGCCTTGTTGGCTAAGGTTGACATTGAAGCGGCATTCAGGCTGTTGCAGGTTCACCCTCTGTGTCATCATCTTTTAGGTTGTAAATTTGATGGTTCCTTTTTTGTGGATTTGTGCCTTCCAATGGGGTGCTCTATTTCTTGCTCTTATTTCGAGAAGTTTAGCACATTCATTGAGTGGGTGGTCAAGCAACGGGCTGGGTTGTCATCTTTAGTTCATTACTTGGATGACTTCTTGTTTGTGGGCCCTGAGGGTTCAGAGGTCTGTAAGAGGCTGATGTTGACTTTTGATTTTGTTGCTTCTGATTTTGGTATTCCGATAGCTGAAGAAAAATCGGAAGGTCCGATAACTTCTTTGTGTTTCTTGGGTATCGAGATTGATTCGGTGGCTATGCAATGCCGTCTACCTTGGCATAAGGTCGTTGACTTGTTTCAGTGCATCCAAGGGGCTTTGTCATCTGAGAAGATAACACTGAGGTGTCTTCAATCTTTGTTGGGCAAGCTTAATTTCGCGTGCCGAATTATCCCAGTTGGTAGGGTTTTTTGTAGAAGACTTGCATTGGCGACGGTCGGGGTAGTTGCTCCCCATCATCATATTCGTTTGTCAAAGGTCATGAAGGATGACCTTCGGGTATGGTCAGCCTTCTTGAAGGATTTCAATGGCCGGTTGGTGATTCAGGAAGTAGATTGGTCTGATGAACGTTTATGCCTGTTTACTGATGCATCTGGTTCTTGCGGTTTTGGAGCCTATCTGAACGGAAAATGGTGTGCGGAGGTTTGGCCTGAAGATTGGGAAGCTTTGGGTTTGACAAAAAATCTAACTTTTTTGGAACTCTTCCCTTTGGTGGTTGCTTTAAAGATTTGGGCTTCAGAGCTCCGAGACAAACGGGTGTGCTTTCACTCGAATAATTTGGGGGTGGTATATTCAATTAACAACTTGACTGCAAATTCCCCCCCCCCCCCCGGTTATCCGTTTGCTGAGAGAATTTGTGTTGGAGTGTTTGAGGCTTAATGTCACTTTTATAGCTGTTCATGTACCGGGCAAGGTGAATTCAATTGCTGACACTCTTTCCCGTTTTCAGTGGGAGCGGTTCAGGTCGGAGGCTCCGGACGTGGAGACGGAAGGTGTGAATTGCCCTAGGGAATTGTGGCTCCTGGGGTATCCTTAGAAAGGGGCTCTTGCCCAGTCCACCTGGCAGGCTTACGCCCGGGTATGGAAGTTATAGATAACTGTGGTGGATGGTAGGGAATGGTTGGCTTCAAGGGAGTCTTGTTGTGAGATACTTTTGGGTTGGATTATGCATTGGAGGTCTGAGTCTTTATTATCAGCAGAAATTCGCAGGAGACTTGCAGCTTTGGCTTTCTTGTTTCAGTTGGGGGATTGGAGGATGTAACCAAGAATTTTGTAGGAAGAGGCCATTAAAGGAAGGTAGAAGACTGGGTATTTTCTCATTGTTAAAGAAGTTGGTGGATATTCTTCCTCATGTTTGTTATTCTGATTTTGAATTCTTATTGTTCCAGGCTGCTTTTGTTCTGGCCTTTTTCGGGGCTTTTAGAGTTTCTGAATTGGTCGGTAAGAATAGGAAGTGTGCTAGTGGTCTTCGGTTGAGGGACATTTGTTTGAATAATGGGAGTTTGGACATATGGTTGAGAAAATCTAAAACTGACCAGGCTGGAAAGGGTAAATTGTTTAGTTTAATGGCGGTTGGTGGCCCTTGTTGCCCGGTTGGGGCGGTGTTAGCTTTTTTAAAGGTTAGAAATGGAGTTAATGAGGCTTTCTTGATCTATCAGATTGATTCTGTGCTATCAGTTTTTCAATTTGTATCTGTTTTTAAAAAGTGCCTTGCTTTGTTAGGGTTAAATCCTTGTGAATTCGGTTCTCATTCATTCCGCATTGGAGCTGCGACGGAAGCTCAGCTCATGGGTTTGGAGCCTCAGGTGATTAAGAAGATTGGAAGATGGGAGTCTGACCGTTTCAGAGTGTATGTGAGGCCGGGGTTGGTAGTATAATAATAATAAAAAAAATTCTTTCTTTTGTTTATTGGGCCAGGAAGGCTGCTGCTGTAAAACGAGATGGTGCCCAGCTGGGTTTTTGTAAGGACAGATTTGTTTTGAGGTGGTTCGGGGTTAGGGGCATGAGGTGGTGCCAGCTTTTGGAATCTGTAGTTAATTACGCTAGGTTGTTTTCGCCTCCTAATATCTTGGTTATTCATCTCTGAGGGAATGATTTGGGTTTTATGGCACAGAAGACGTTGGTGGACAAGATTAAGTGGGATTTGGACCGGTTACATACTTTGTTCCCGAGTTTGGTAATTGTGTGGTCAGACATTGAGTGCCGGCTGGTTTGGAGGGCAGCGTGGGACTGTGTTAAGTTGGAGAATTCTCGGCGTAAAGTGAACCGTATGGTGAGTAGTTACGTTAAAAAGTTGGGGGGCCTTGCTTTGAGGCATTCAGAGTTTGAAGGGGAATCGGGTAAATGTTTTTTCCTCCGAGATGGTGTTCATCTTAATGAGGTAGGCTTACATTTATTCAATTTTACCCTAAAGGAGGGTATTGAGTTGGCCGCAGCTTTGTTGGGCGGTGCTCGATGTTAGTTCGAGCTGTGGCGGGGTGCTTGCCCTGGGTGATGGCTTACGCCATGGTTGGGGTTCATGGTACCTCCTGTTGGGATAGGCAGGAGAGGTGATTTTCATGGGGAGGCATGACTTATGGGTGCAGGCACGGAAAATATTTATTTGGTAGGGCAAGCCCTGGTTTTATGGTTTTAAGTTTTAAAGAAAAGTTATTTATGTTGTTAATTATAATAAAATATGCTGCGGCCATTTTTACCCCAACTCTGGTGTATGTGTTATTTATTTGGGATTGGGTGTGTTGGGGGACGGAATGTATAGACAATTTGGGGTCAATACATTTAAAAACATAAATTAGTTATTGGCTTTATTGGCGGGATCAGACTGATATACTTCAGGAAAGTTTTCTTCTGTGAAAAGCACACTGGTCTAAAAGAGGCTGCCTCCGGGTGGTAAATCGCCATAGAACAAGCCACTGAGCTGTTGTTCGTTCCTGGTAGAGCGCTTCTCTCTTTGTATGCAAATTATTATGACCCTGGGGAAGTCTCCCTATGGGTGATGGGGTAAACCAGACGTGGACTCCTTGTCCAGTGTGCTTAGAGGAATGTGGCTGCACCTCACTGACGAGGCCCATAGGAGGCCGAAACGATCGTCTGGGGTTGTCATGTTCCTTGTTCAGAGGAGAATTGCCTGGTATTTCGGGGCTGGACTGACCTTATTTGGTGGGATCAGACTGATATACTTCAAGAAAGTTTTCTTCTGTGAAAAGCACACTGGTCTAAAAGAGGCTGCCTCCGGGTGGTAAATCGCCATAGAACAAGCCACTGAGCTGTTGTTCGTTCCTGGTAGAGCGCTTCTCTCTTTGTATGCAAATTATTATGACCCTAGGGGAAGTCTCCCTATGGGTGATGGGGGAAACCAGACGTGGACTCCTTGACCAGTGTGCTTAGAGGAATGTGGCTGCACCTCACTGACGAGGCCCATAGGAGGCCGAAACGATCATCTGGGGTTGTCATGTTCCTTGTTCAGAGGAGAATTGCCTGGTATTTCGGGGCTGGACTGACCTTATTTGGCGGGATCAGACTGATATACTTCAGGAAAATTTTCTTCTGTGAAAAGCACACTGGTCTAAAAGAGGCTGCCTCCGGGTGGTAAATCGCCATAGAACAAGCCACTGAGCTGTTGTTCGTTCCTGGTAGAGCGCTTCTCTCTTTGTATGCAAATTATTATGACCCTGGGGAAGTCTCCCTATGGGTGATGGGGGAAACCAGACGTGGACTCCTTGACCAGTGTGCTTAGAGGAATGTGGCTGCACCTCACTGACGAGGCCCATAGGAGGCCGAAACGATCGTCTGGGGTTGTCATGTTCCTTGTTCAGAGGAGAATTGCCTGGTATTTCGGGGCTGGACTGACCTTATTTGGCGGGATCAGACTGATATACTTCAGGAAAGTTTTCTTCTGTGAAAAGCACACTGGTCTAAAAGAGGCTGCCTCCGGGTGGTAAATCGCCATAGAACAAGCCACTGAGCTGTTGTTCGTTCCTGGTAGAGCGCTTCTCTCTTTGTATGCAAATTATTATGACCCTGGGGAAGTCTCCCTATGGGTGATGGGGGAAACCAGACGTGGACTCCTTGACCAGTGTGCTTAGAGGAATGTGGCTGCACCTCACTGACGAGGCCCATAGGAGGCCGAAACGATCGTCTGGGGTTGTCATGTTCCTTGTTCAGAGGAGAATTGCCTGGTATTTCGGGGCTGGACTGACCTTATTTGGCGGGATCAGACTGATATACTTCAGGAAAGTTTTCTTCTGTGAAAAGCACACTGGTCTAAAAGAGGCTGCCTCCGGGTGGTAAATCGCCATAGAACAAGCCACTGAGCTGTTGTTCGTTCCTGGTAGAGCGCTTCTCTCTTTGTTTCCAATCAAGTGCACAATAATGATATAGCATGTCTGCTTGAATAAAGAAAATGTTGTAATGGAATGATAAATACAATAACATCAGAATTCCTTGTGATCACCTACAAATTTGAGGTGTTTAACACTTTCCTTGTAAAACTAGCAAATTAACTTTTGTAATGAGCTGTGCCAATCTCTATTTTTGCTATAGACTGATTTTGCACTGGTCAGGCTCACGTATTTCTTGGTGATACTGAAATTCCAAATGTAAAGTGTGTGAGAAAAAGTAAGGCATAATGTGTCAGAAAAAGGGAGGTAAAGAACTCAAGAATGAAAAAAAATGGGTTAAAGGGACATTAAACACTAAATACATTGTATAAGTATAGTATAGAGGTTATTCTATGCCTTTTTTAATCATGACGATAATAAAGCCTTGATTTTATTTTTTATGAGGTTGTTCGCTTTGGACTTTTCTTTTTTGCAAACAAATGATTTTAACTAAGAGACTCCTTACTGTACTTTTGTGTAGAGTAAATAGTGATACATTATATACAACTGCGTTAAGGACATTAAATGGACAGTAAACTTACGGCACAATCACATATTTGGCGACGGGCGCAAAACCCAGCAGGCACGATCACATATGTTGCGATGGCCGCAAAACCCGGTCCGCTGAGTATAAAAGCACCGTAACTCCCTGGAAGTCTTAACAAACACCTACCGCATGGGCAATATCAACCCCTAATCCGCTCTCCCCCCACATCACAATGTGTAATAAAATATATTAACCCCTAAACTGCCACCCCTACATCCCAATAACTAATAAAAGTATTAACCCCTAATCCACCAACCCTCAGATCACAAACTACCTAATAAACTTATTAAACCCCAAACCGCCAACCCCCAACAACACAAAGACCTAATTAACCTATTAACACCTAAACTGCCAACCACCCAACAACGTAAACTACCTAATTAAACTATTAACACCTAAACCACTAACATTAAAAAAAAGCTAAGATTACAAAAAATAAGAAACAAAATTATCCAAAATAAAAAAAAGTTATTCCTAATCTAATACCCCCCTAAAAAACACACCCCAAAATAACCCCATTGCCCTAAATTTAACAGCTCTTTTTCCCTGAAGAAAATACAAAGTACCCCCTAACATTACAACCCCCCACCCAACCTAATCTACCCATCGCCCCTAAAAAGTCATTTGTATGGACATTGCCCTTTTAGGCATTCAGCTCTTTTACAGTACATAAAAAAGCCCTAATCTAAAAAAAACAAACCCACCCCAAAAAATCCCCCCAAAAACCTAACACTAACCCCAAAATAGGTTCTCACCTTTGATGAAGTCCGGAGATCCATCTTCTTACCGGCAGCAAAAGGTCTTCATCCAGGCTGCTCCATCTTTATCCATCGCGTGCCCATCTTCTTTCTTCTTGACGAATGTCTGCCGAACACTGAAGATTAAATGCAAGGTACCCCTTTTATATTGGGGTACCCATGCATTCCTATTGGCTGAAAATTTAAAAAAGCCAATAGGAGGAGAGCTGCTTACATCCTATTGGCTGATCACATCGCAATGTGTAATAAAATTTATTAACCCCTAAACCGCCATCCCCCCACAACCCAAACACCTAATTAACCAATTAACCACTAATCCGCCAACCCCCCACATCGCAATCACTAATAAAAGATATTAATCCCTAAACCGACACCCCCACATCGCAAACACCTAATCAAACTATTAACCCCTAATCAACCAATCACCCAAACCACAAAGTATCTAATTAAACTATTAACCCCTAAACAGCCAACCCCCCACAACGCAAAGTATTTCCCTAACACCCCATGACTTAACCCAAATTAAAATACACTGAAATAAATTAAAAAGATACTAACTATATTAAAAATAATAAAAGATTAAACAAATAACAAACTAAGGCCTAGATTTAGAGTTGGGTGGTAGCCGTGAAAACCAGCGTTAGAGGCTCCTAACGCTGGTTTTGAGCTACCGCCGGTATTTGGAGTCAGTCAGGAAAGGGTCTAACTCTCACTTTAAAGCCACGACTTTTCCATACCGCAGATCCCCTTACGTCATTTGCGTATCCTATCTTTTCAATGGGATCTTTCTAACGCCGATATTTAGAGTCGTGGCTGAAGTGAGAGTTAGAAATCTAACGACAAAACGCTAGCCGCAGAAAAAAGTCAGTAGTTAAGAGCTTTTTGGGCTAACGCCGGTTTATAAAGCTCTTAACTACTGTGCTCTAAAGTACACTAACACCCATAAACTACCTATGTACCCCTAAACCGAGGTCCCCCCACATCGCCGCCACTCGAATAAAATTTTTTAACCCCTAATCTGCCGACCGCCACCTACGTTATACTTATGTACCCCTAATCTGCTGCCCCTAACACCGCCGACCCCTATATTATATTTATTAACCCCTAACCTGTCCCCCACAATGTCGCCGCCAGCTACCTACAATAATTAACCCCTAATCTGCCGACCGCCACCTACGTTATACTTATGTACCCCTAATCTGCTGCCCCTAACACCGCCGACCCCTATATTATATTTATTAACCCCTAACCTGCCCCCCACAACGTCGCCGCCAGCTACCTACAATAATTAACCCCTAATCTGCTGACCGCAAAGTGCCGCCACCTACGTTATCCTTATGTACCCCTAATCTGCTGCCCCTAACACCGCCGACCCCTATATTATATTTATTAACACCTAATCTGCCCCCCTCAACGTCGCCTCCACCTGCCTACACTTATTAACCCCTAATCTGCCGAGCGGACCGCACCGCTACTATAATAAAGTTATTAACCCCTAATCCGCCTCACTCCCGCCTCAATAACCCTATAATAAATAGTATTAACCCCTTCCTAACATCGCCAACACCTAACTTCAATTATTAACCCCTAATCTGCCGACCGAATCTCGCCGCTACTGTAATAAATGGATTAACCCCTAAAGCTAAGTCTAACTTTAACCCTAACACCCCCCTAAATTAAATATAATTTAAATCTAACAAAATAAATTAACTCTTATTAAATAAATTATTCCTATTTAAAGCTAAATACTTACCTGTAAAATAAACCCTAATATAGCTACAATATAAATTATAATTATATTGTAGCTATTTTAGGATTAATATTTATTTTAAAGGCAACTTTGTAATTATTTTAACCAGGTACAATAGCTATTAAAAAGTAAATAACTATTTAATAGTTACCTACTTAAAATAATTACAAAATTACCTGTAAAATAAATCCTAACCTAAGTTACAATTAAACCTAACACTACACTATCAATAAATTAATTAAATAAACTACCTACAATTATCTACAATTAAACCTAACACTACACTATCAATAAATAAATTAAATACAATTACTACAAATAAATACAATTAAATAAACTAACTAAAGTACAAAAAATAAAAAAGAACTAAGTTACAAAAAATAAAAAAATATTTACAAACATTAGACAAAAATTACAACAATTTTAAACTAATTACACCTACTCTAAGCCCCCTAATAAAATAACAAAGACCCCCAAAATAAAAAAAAAGCCCTACCCTATTCTAAATTACAAAAGTTCAAAGCTCTTTTACCTTACCAGCCCTTAAAAGGACCTTTTGTGGGGCATGCCCCAAAGAATTCAGCTCTTTTGCCTGTAAAAAAAAACATACAATACCCCCCCCAACATTACAACCCACCACCCACATACCCATAATCTAACCCAAACCCCCCTTAAATAAACCTAACACTAAGCCCCTGAAGATCTTCCTACCTTATCTTCACCTCGCCGGGTATCACACCGATCCGTCCTGGCTCCGATGTCTTGATCCAAGCCCAAGCGGGGGGCTGAAGATGTCCATGATCCGGCTGAAGTCTTCATCCAAGCGGGAGCTGAAGAGGTCCATGATCCGGCTGAAGTCTTCTATCAACGGTATCTTCAATCTTCTTTCTTCCTGATCCATGTTCATCCCGCCGACGCGGAACATCCATCTTCACCGACGACTTCCCGACGAATGACGGTTCCTTTAAGGGACGTCATCCAAGATGGCGTCCCTCGAATTCCGATTGACTGATAGGATTCTATCAGCCAATCGGAATTAATGTAGAAAAATTCTGATTGGCTGATGGAATCAGCCAATCAGAATCAAGTTCAATCTGATTGGCTGATCCGATCAGCCAATCAGATTGAGCTCGCATTCTATTGGCTGATCGGAACAGCCAATAGAATGCGAGCTCAATCTGATTGGCTGATCGGATCAGCCAATCGGATTGAACTTGATTCTGATTGGCTGATTCCATCAGCCAATCAGAATTTTCCTACCTTAATTCCGATTGGCTGATAGAATCCTATCAGCCAATCAGAATTCGAGGGACGCCATCTTCGATGACGTCCCTTAAAGGAACCGTCATTCTTCAGTTGGACGTCGGAGGAAGAAGATTGATCCGCGCTGGAGGTCTTCACGATGGAGCCGTTACTCATCAGATGAAGATAGAAGATGCCGCTTGGATCAAGATGGTTGCCGGTCTGGATCGCCTCTTCTTCCCGGATAGGATGAAGACTTTGGAGCCTTTTCTGGACCTCTTCAGTCGCCGGATGATGGATATCTAGCCCCTGCTTGGATTGGATGAAGATTTCGGAGCCAGGACCGATCGGTGATACCTGGCGAGGTGAAGATAAGGTAGGAAGATCTTCAGGGGCTTAGTGTTAGGTTTATTTAAGGGGGGTTTGGGTTAGATTAGGGGTATGTGGGTGGTGGGTTGTAATGTTCGGGGGGTATTGTATGTTTTTTTTTACAGGCAAAAGAGCTGAATTCTTTGGGGCATGCCCCACAAAAGGTCCATTTAAGGGCTGGTAAGGTAAAAGAGCTTTGAACTTTTTTAATTTAGAATAGGGTAGGACATTTTTTTATTTTGGGGGGCTTTGTTATATTATTAGGGGGCTTAGAGTAGGTGTAATTAGTTTAAAATTGTTGTAATATTTTTCTGATGTTTGTAAATATTTTTTTATTTTTTGTAACTTAGTTCTTTTTTATTTTTTGTACTTTAGTTAGTTTATTTCATTGTATTTATTTGTAGATATTGTATTTAATTAATTTATTGATAGTGTAGTGTTAGGTTTAATTGTAGGTAATTGTAGGTATTTTATTTAATTAATTTATTGATAGTGTAGTGTTAGGTTTAATTGTAACTTAGGTTAGGATTTATTTTACAGGTAATTTTGTAATTATTTTAACTATTTTAGCTATTAAATAGTTCTTAACTATTTAATAGCTATTGTACCTGGTTAAAATAAATACAAAGTTACCTGTAAAATAAATATAAATCCTAAAATAGCTATAATATAATTATAATTTATATTGTAGCTATATTAGGGTTTATTTTACAGGTAAGTATTTAGCTTTAAATAGGAATAATTTATTTAATAAGAGTTAATTTATTTTGTTAGATTTAAATTATATTTAACTTAGGGGGGTGTTAGTGTTAGATTTAGCTTTAGGGGTTAATCCATTTATTACATTAGCGGTGAGATTCGGTCGGCCGATTAGGGGTTAATAATTGAAGTTAGGTGTCGGTGATGTTAGGGAGGGCAGATTAGGGGTTAATACTATTTATTATAGGGTTATTGAGGCGGGAGTGAGGCGGATTAGGGGTTAATAACTTTATTATAGTAGCGGTGCGGTCCGCTCGGCAGATTAGGGGTTAATAAGTGTAGGCAGGTGGAGGCGACCTTGAGGGGGGCAGATTAGGGTTTAATAAATATAATATAGGGGTCAGCAGTGTTAGGGGCAGCAGATTAGGGGTACATAAGGATAACGTAGGTGGCGGCGCTTTGCGGTCGGCAGATTAGGGGTTAATTATTGTAGGTAGCTGGCGGCGATGTTGTGGGGGGCAGATTAGGGGTTAATTAATATAATATAGGGGTCGGCGGTGTTAGGGGCAGAAGATTAGGGGTACATAGGGATAATGTAAGTAGCGGCGGTTTACGGAGCGGCAGATTAGGGGTTAAAAAAAATATGCAGGTGTCAGCGATAGCGGGGCGGCAGATTAGAGGTTAATAAGTGTAAGGTTAGGGGTGTTTAGACTCGGGGTACATGTTAGGGTGTTATGTGCAGATGTAGGAAGTGTTTCCCCATAGAAAACAATGGGGCTGCGTCAGGAGCTGAACGCGGCTTTTTTGCAGGTGTTAGGTTTTTTTTCAGCTCAAACAGCCCCATTGTTTTCTATGGGGGAATCGTGCACGAGCACGTTTTTGAAGCTGGCCGTGTCCGTAAGCACCGCTGGTATCTAGAGTTGCAGTGGCGTTAAATTATGCTCTACGCTCCCTTTTGGAGCCTAACGCACTGAAAACCCAGCCATTCTGTGAACTCTAAATACCAGCGGTATTTAAAAGGTGCGTTGGAAAAAAAGCATGCGTAGCTAACGCACCCCTTTGGCCGCAGAACTCTAAATCTAGGCGTAAATTATTGAAAATTAAAATATGTATTCCTATTTTAATACCCCCGTAAAAAAAACACCCAAAAATAAACCACCCCATAAATCTAAAAAATAAAGAACCAATAGCCCTTAAAAGGGCCTTTTGTAGGGCATTGCCTTAAAGTTAACAGCTCTTTTGCAAAAGAAATAAACAAAGTACCCCCTAACATTACAACCCCCCACCCCAAAATAAAAAAAAACCTTACAAAAAAAAAGCCTAATCTACCCATTGCCATGAAAAGGGCATTTGTATGGGCATTGCCCTTATAAGGGCATTCAGCTCTCTTTCAGACCATGAAAAAAAAGCCCTAATCTGAAAAAACCCCAGCCCAAAATAAAACATAAAACCTAACACTTACCCCAAAATCGGTACTCACCATTGCTGAAGTCCGGCAAAGCATCTTCATCCCAGAGGCAAAAGAAGTTCATCCAGACGGCTCCATCTTTATCCAGCACGGGACCATCTTCAATCTTCATCCCGGCAGCGCGGAGGCGGAGCGGTCATTGGCGAGGTCCATCCTACATGGAGGTCCTCTTCATGCGATCGTCCGCCACACACTGAAGATTGAATTCAAAGTACCCCTTTTATATAGGGGTACCCTTGCAGTCCTATTGGCTGAAAAATTACACAGTATCAGGTCAAGCAAGTATATTTTTGCTGAGCAAATGCTTACACCACCCTGATAATAATAGACCAGGGAATTTAGATAGAAACTCTTTCTGTATTATCTTTATATTTACCTAACTATTTAATCTCATTACAATGAACCTACTGTTTGTTTGTTTTTTAAAACAAGAGATGAAGGACCCTGTCTATGTTTTTTTTTTTTTTGAAGTAATTTTTATTGAGGTTTACAAGCAGAAATTACATCTAGTTTGCACAGTACAGAATACATATCTAATAAAACAGAAAGGTCATATGCTTTTGCATACATGTTAGGACCACGAGTTTTGAGTATAAGCAGGGGGTAAAGATTGGGGGGAATATTAACAGGGCCACTCTTGGACCCATTCCAGAAATACAAAATAAAGGATATATAGGCCACTTTTGGGCCTCTATATATTATTTAGTGCATCAGAAATTTTGAGTATTATGCATGATATATACGTATATTATAAAGTCCCATATAAATGTAGATGTCAGCCCTTACTTAGGCCCTAAGGTCTTAATAGTTTTATCTCCTAGCTACATTATTCTAGTAAGGAAGTGACCACAATAAAAAGCTGAACTATGACCCTAGTAGGTTTTGTCAGAGCATGTATGTAGGCAATAATATCATAACAGATATGTATATTCCAATATCACTGACTTCTATATGTGTAGGCAAAAAACTATAGGGGCCACACAGCCATTAATTCTAAATTTGCTATATACAACATGTCAGACATAAGCCAGTATATTGCATAGGTATGTTGCTAGCAATTACAATTGCCCTGTATAATATGCCTTAATGTCACATAGTATATACCCATGGGGTAGGCTTACTAGCTGAGAGATATCTATATCTATAGAATCCTAATGAAAAACCTAGTATAAGGTTGTCATGCTGTGTACACTCTAAGGTATTGTATCAACTCCCTAACAAAATGGTGTTAGGGTATGGTGCTGCTACACAATAAAAATATTAGATGGCTCACAATTAACTAAACTAAGTGTAAGTGTAGCATATAACACTAGTCATTGTAATTGCTTATAGTTAGTACCTAAGTATAGGTCCTTAATATTCAATAACTGGTGCACCTAAGCAAACTCTCCAAAAGGCGCTTTATTCATACTATTAATTAAAATATAATATGATGCAAGATGCATG